>NC_056740.1:399072110-399079610 GCF_019279795.1 Protopterus annectens | reverse complement strand
ATGGAAAACAACCCATGTTATTCCTCTCCACAAAGGGGGTCGCTCTACTCAGCTATCCAGCTATAGACCTATAGCCATTCTCTCACCCCTAGCCAAAATAATGGAGAAATGCATACATAAGAAACTCATTCACTCTCTTACAATGAACAACCTACTGGTCAGTTCTCAGCATGGTTTCAGGCTACATCATAGTCCCACAACTGACCTCCTTTTCTTTACCAAGATTATTAACCTAACCGGAATTCTAATTTGCTCTCCTCAGCCCTCTTTCTTGACCTGTCAAAGGCTTTTGATATGGTCAACCATCAGTTACTAATCCACTCTCTAGAAGGCATATCCCTGGACAAACATGCTATTTGATGGTTTACATCCTATCTGAGTGGAAGAAAACAAGCAGTTCTATGGCAGGACAGACTGTCCGCACTCCTGCCTCTCACCCTTGGAGTCCCTCAGGACTCCATCTTAGGTCCCCTGCTTTTTTCATTTTCAATAATAACCTTCATGCAGCCATCCCAGAAGCCACCTGCATCCTGTACGCAGATGACTCCGCTCTTATCTGTTCTGCCTCCTCCCCATCAGACCTTCAAAGCCTAACCCAAACTACATTTAATACAATTGAAACCTGGTTAGCTAATAAATGATTGCTCTTAAACCCTAACAAAACTAAATTACTATTTTTCACCCCTACCACTCGATCAACTTCTCTTTATTTCTCCATAGCATCCAACAATGGCACCTCTATTCTCCCAGACATCAGCACTAAGCTATTAGGGGTTATAGTTCCATAGCATCCAACAATGGCATCTCTATTCTCCCAGACATCAGCACTAAGCTATTAGGGGTTATAGTTCCATAGCATCCAACAATGGCACCTCTATTCTCCCAGACATCAGTACTAAGCTATTAGGGGTTATAGTTGACAACAATCTCAAATTTGACTTGCATGTAAATAAAACCATCAAAGCTGTTAATTAAAAGCTCAGCTCACTATACAGAAATAAACCTTTTCTAACCCCACTACCCCGTATTACTATACCTCACTCTCATCTACTCTCTAGCCTGCTATATGCTTCCCCTAAACTCTCCCATTTGAATAAGACTGAAATGAATAAACTCACCTGTAGTTATAACCATATAGTTAGATTTGCTACCAACTCTACATACAGCAGGAATCATTGCCAAAACCTTGAGCTCCTAGGGTGGTTAGAGTTACCTAAACTACTTCGGTTCAACCAGCTCATAGTTGTGCACAAAATTATCACACCCAGAAAAAACACCTGCTCTTAGAAACATTATAAACCTGTACTGTCATCCCAGGCCACTCCGCTCAGCTAACAAACTAATGGTCCAGACTCAAAGAGCTAGTAATTGGGCTGGACACTCACTATTTACCAACTTTGTTGGCAAAACCTGAAACTTACTCCCCACCAACCTTACACTTGAACCCTCTCAATCTCTTTAAAAAAGGCCTTAAACACTATTTTAAAAACCACTGGCTCTGCCCCTGCACTAACCCAGATTAATCTCCATAGACACCCTGTCAGTTATACTCTCTTAACTAAAGCCTGTTTGTGCCAATATCTCTAGAATACTACATAATATTTAACTATTTAGAAAAATGCTATATTGCAAAATGTATATTCCATAGGGCTGCTTTAAGTATCTACTGTTTTACCCTAGTGCCATAATTAATGAAAAACTGTTAAATTCTTATGTTTTTTTTCTCCTATGTGAATGTAATTCCTACTCTGTCTTAGTTAACAGACTCTTGAATAATGTAGCACCTCTATAATTGCTGTTCTTCTAATAATCTGCTATGCTTATTACTGTTATTGCTTATATCTGTGATTTGGAGCTTTTCTCCCTGGGCTTCTGCTGAAAATGGACACGTATCCAGTCGGACTATCCCGGTTAACAAATGCAAAATAAAAAATAAATAAATTATATTACAGTCAAACTGTTGCAGTTAGGATGTAATATAATTTGATCATTGTAACCGCCAACAAAATTTACCAAAAATTGTGGCACAAAATAAATACATGCCACGACAAAACACATCGTATGTATATAAATATATATATATATATATATATATATATATATATATATATATATATATATATATATATATATATATATATGTGTGTGTGTGTGTGTGTGTGTGTGTGTGTGTGTGTGTGTGTGTATACACATATATTTGCTTCAATTAATTTTTTTTGAATTGTTGACTTGCTTTAGTGTAGAACTACTTTGATACTGGCATTCAGAGAGGAAACAGAGATTCTTCTTATTTCCCCAGAGTTGTGCTGTCTCAGAGTAGTTTATATAAATGGTGGGGGTGTGTGGATGCAGCTCCCCACATGTGGAATGCAGGGGGAATGTGCCCCCCCCCCGTAAAAAAGACGTTTTTCTTTCGTTTTTTTTTTTTTTATTTGAACCAGTGTTGAGTTGATGGTTATTCTTCAGTATATATATATATATATATATATATATATATATATATATATATATATATATATATATATATATATATATGTCCAATCCAGACATCTGAATGTATGAAATTTTGAAATCTAAGTTAAACAATTCAGATCACCCAACAGTGCGGAATGTTAACTTTACACTTTGCATCACTGTAGTGTGATCTCGGAGTGGGTATATTTAAGTAGCAGGGGTGTAGGGGCTTGTACCCCTGCAGCAACGTGATGTCTAACCTTTTTTATTTTAGTTTTTTTTTTTTTTTTGCATTTCGAGATTTCAAAATCTCGAGCATCTAAACGTCAGGATTCTGATGTTCGAGATTTTGACTTTTTGAAATTACATACTGGACCTATATATATATATATATATATATATATATATATATATACATATATATATATATATATATATATACATATATATATATAGGAGCACTTTATATGCCGAATTACTGCTTTCGAATTGCATATGGTGAGACCATATGCTCGAAGCCAGTAACTGAATGTAAAGTGTTAAAAAATAACACTTTACTTACCTTAAAACATTACTTACACACAGAGGCAAGGACCCCTGTATGCTCTGTGTGTAAGTAATTTTTTCATTTTTTTCTGCTATGTTGACAGGAAATGGGAAATCTCCAATTTTGCACTTCCGCATATAGTGCGAAATGTGAGATTTCCCTTTTCCACACTGTAGCGTGATCTCGGAGTTGGTATATTTAAGTGGGGGGCACAGGGAAATGAAGCCCCCCTGCAAAAGCAATGTTTGACTTTTTTTGTTTTTTTACGTTTCATTTTAGGAGTTTGAGTTCCCGAAAATCGAACTTATGGTCTCGACCATATGAAGTTCGGGTTTTTGGGAATTTCAGCTTCTGAAGTGAATCTATTTTTCTATATATATATAAAAAACCCAGCCACTGCGGATGCACAAGCTAGTGAATTTTTTTTGTGCCTGTCCCAAGCCCGGATAAATGGGGAGGGTTGCATCAGGAAGGGCATCCAGTGTAAAATTTTGCCAAATCATACATGCAGACAACAGTTCAGATATACATACCGGATTGGTTGAGGCCCGGGTTAACAATGACTGCCACCAGTACTGTTGGCCAACAGGCTGCTGGCGGAAATTTGGCTACTGTTGGCTGAAGGAGGAGAAGAGGGGGAAGGCATGCCCAAAGGCAGGTAAAGGCTAGGACTGTGACAGTGAGGGTCAGAACTTTGAATGCTGGCAGTATGACTGGCATAGGGAGAGAGCTAGCTGATATGATGGACCGAAGGAAGGTTGGTATATTGTTTGTGCAAGAGTCCAGATGGAAGGGGAGCAAGGCTAGGTGCATTGGAGGCGGTTTTAAATTGTTTTATCATGCTGTGGATGGAAGGAGAAATGGCGTAGGCATTATCCTGAAGGAACAGTAATCTAAGAGTGTTTTGGAGGTGAAAAGAGTGTCAGATAGAGTGATGTTTATGAAGGTGGAAATTGATGGTGTAATGATGAATGTTGTTAGTGCATATGCTCCACAAGTTGGGTGTGCGATGGATGAAAAAGAAACATTTTGGAGTGAGTTGGATGAAGTGGTGATGACTGTACCCAAGTGTGAGAGAGTGGTGATTGGAGCAGATTTCAATGGGCATGTTGGTGAAGGAAACAGAGGGGATGAGGAAGTGATGGGTAGGTATGGTGTTAAGCAAAGGAATGCAGAAGGTCAGATGGTAGTGGATTTTGTGAAAAAGATGGACATGGCTGTGATGAATATGTATTTTAACAAAAGGGAGGAGCATAAGGTGACATACAAGAGTGGAGGAAGATACACAGAGGTGGATTATATCTTATGTAGAAGGGCCAGTCTGAAGGAGATTGGAGACTGTAAAGTGGTGGCAGGGGAAATTGTAGTTCGGCAACATAGGATGGTGGCTTGTAGGATGACACTAGTGATCAAGAAGAGGAGGATGAGTGTGAGTGCAGCACCAAGGATCAAATGGTGGAAAATGAAAAAGGGTAATTGTGAGGTGATGTTCAGGGAAGAGTTAAGGCAGGCACTGGGTGGCAGTGAAGAGTTACCGAATAGCTGGGTAACTACAGCAGAGCTAGTAAGAGAGATGGCTGGAAAGGTGCTTGGTGTGACATCTGGAAAGAGGAAGGAGGACAAGGAGACCTGGTGGGGGAATGAGGAAGTACAGTAGAGTATACAGAGAAAGAGGTTGGTGAAGAAGAAGTAGGATTGTCAGAGAGATGAAGAAAGTAGACAAGAGTATAAGGAGATGAGGTGCATGCCAACAAGAGAGGTGGCGAAGGATAAGGTGTATGAAGAGTTGTATAAAAGGTTGGACACTAAGAAGGGAGAAAAGGACCTGTACCGATTGGCTAGACAGAGGGACCGAGCTAGTAAAGATGTGCAGCAGGTAAGGGTGATAAAGGATAATGAGGGAAGCGTACTCACAAGTGAGGAGAGTGTGTTGAGCAGATGGAAAGAGTACTTTGAGGGGCTGATGAATGAAGAGAATGAGAGGGAGAGAAGGTTGGATGATGTGCGGATAGTGAATCATGAAATGCAGTGGATTAGCAAGGAGGAAGTAAGGATAGTTATGAAGAGGATGAAGAACAGAAAGGCTGTTGGTCCAGATGACATACCTGTGGAAGCATGGAGATTTTTAGGTGAAATGGCAGTGAAGTTTTTAACTAGATTGTTTAATGAAATGTTGGAAAGTCAGAGGATGCCTGAGGAATGGAGAAAAAGTGTTTTGGTACCAATTTTTAAGAACAAGGGTGATGTGCAGAGCTGTGGTAACTACAGAGGGATTAAATTGATCAGTCACAGCATGAAGTTATGGGAAAGAGTAGTGGAAGCTAGGTTAAGAAGAGAGGTGATGACTAGTGATCAGCAGTATGGTTTCATGCTGGGAAAGAGCACTACAGATGCAATGTTTTCTCTGAAAGTGTTGATGGAGAAGTACAGAGAAGGTCAGAAGGAGTTGCATTGTGTCTTTGTGGATTTAGAGAAAGCATATGACAGAGTGCATAGAGAGGAGTTGTTGTATTGTATGAGGAAGTCGGGAGTGTCAGAGAAGTATGTAAGAGTGGTACAGGATATGTACGAGGGTAGTGTGACAGCGGTGAGGTCTGCAGTGGGAGTGACAGATGCGTTTAAGGTGGAGGTGGGGTTACATCAAGGATCAGCTCTGAGCCCTTTCTTATTTGCAGTGGTGATGGACTGGTTGACAGACAAGATCAGACAGGAGTCCCCGTGGACTATGATGTTTGCAGATAACATTGTGATCTGTAGTGAGAGTAGGGAACAGATGGAAGAGATCCTGGAGAGGTGGAGATATGCTCTAGAGAGAAGAGGAATGAAGGTCAGCAGGACTAAGACAGAATATATGTGTGTGAATGAGAGGGAGGACAGAGGAATGGTGAGGATGCAGGGAGTAGAGGTGGCAAAGGTGGATGAGTTTAAATACTTGGGATCAATAGTTCAGAGTAATGGTGAGTGTAGAAGAGAGGTGAAGAAGAGAGTACAGGCAGGATGGAGTGGGTGGAGAAGAGTGTCAGGAGTGATTTGTGACAGACGAGTACCATTAAGAGTGAGAGGGAAGGTCTACAAGAGGGTAGTGAGACCACCTATGTTATATGGGTTGGAGACAGTGGCATTGACTAAAATGCAGGAGTCAGAGCTTGACATGGCAGAGTTGAAGATGTTAAGATTTGCACTGGGTGTGAAGATGATGGACAGGATTAGGAATAAGTATATTAGAGGGTCAGTCCAGGTTGGAAGGTTTGGAGACAAAGCCAGAGAGACAAGATTATATTGGTCTGGACATGTACTGAGGAGGGATGCAGAGTATATTGGGAAAAAGATGCTAAGGATGAAGCTGCCAGGTAACAGGAAAAGAGGAAGGTCTAAAGGACATGCAGGTGGTTGGTGTGACAGAGCAAGATGCAGAGGACAGGAAGAAATGGAAACAGTTGATCTGCTGTGGCGACCCCTAACGGGAGCAGACACCGGAAACCCAAAAGCGCAAAAGCGCGAAAATCAAAAGGAAGAAACTGTATGGAAAGCGGTGACAAATGGAAAGTGCAGAAGAATACTTCAGTGATCCTGGCATGATTGGTGAAATATATGTGACTGTATCATCTCAGAAAGGAGCTCCTATACTTGTTTTAGATGGGTACATGTTACACAGAGAGAAAATATATTGTGATAAAACATACTCGTGCTGCAAGTATAAATGCGATGAGAAATGTAGAGGTAGGGCTGTTACTTTAACTGTGCCTAACGGGGAAAGGCTATTAAAATCTGTTCAGCACTTACACCCTGGAGATCCGGTCGAAGTTGAGTAGTATAAAGTGTCTCACTCGTTAAAGTTGAAAGCTGATAATTCCAGGGATACTCCCTGTTTAATAGTTGTTGATGTTTTAGCATCAACATCTAATGTGATAGCTCCCAGTTTACCTGGTCGCAAAACACTTGTTCAAAAAGTTGGCAGGATGCATCTTTCTAAGTTAAAACACAACAATTTTCATATTGAAAAGTTGGAAGATATTGATGTTACAATGTTTCCATGTAAATCGGGAGTGTTTCTTAGTAAGTGCATAGAAGATACTGCTACAGAAACAGCGGTGGTAGTCTTTTCAACTACACAAAATCTGCTTGATCTAAGCACAGCTACTATTTGGATTGTTGATGGTACATTCTTTTATAAAGGTATAATGTGCCGTCAACTGTACAGTATTCATGGTTTGATTAGATATGGAGGTTTTCATAAGAGCGTACCTTTGCTGTATTGTATAATGAGTAGAAAGTCGAGGTGTCTGTCAAATACATATTGAGCGATTTTGAAGTAGCAGCCAGGAAGCGTATACTGTTAAATCTGCAAGGTGTAAAACCTAAAGGTTGTTTGTTTCACTTCTCCCAAAACATTTGGAGAAAGGTGCAACAGCTAGGTCTTTCACATCTGTATAACACAGACCTTCGCTCAATATGTATTTGACAGACACCTCAAAGCCTTGCTCATCCATTAAATGTAA
>NC_056740.1:398997110-399069610 GCF_019279795.1 Protopterus annectens | reverse complement strand
AAGTACACTTGCCTGATTAATAACGAATAAAGATTTAATTGGAGGACCATTCCATTGCTTTTGGCAGACGCACGTGTCAAGCTGTCACACGTCGTTATCATTATACTATTTACCAGTGACTGTGCAGACCCGTGCGTGGAATGATATTGATATGATTTTTTATTGCTATGCCCCTTTTTATTAAAATATTTACTCATTTTTCTCTCCATCTAGGCAGTACTTCTTTAATTTTCTGTAGTTTTTGTGCAAATGCATAAACTGCCCCTTTAGTATGTTTCGAATGATTCTTTCATTTATTCATTTATTTGTTGACAGCGGAGATGGGCTGATCTAAGTGGATGTTTTTGAGCCATGAATGGAGAAGTATGACAAAAGAAAAAAAATATTTAAAAGGACAATAATTACTAAAATACAACAGTAAAGAAGACATTTTTGCATATGTTAACCAAAATAAAAGAACACTGATGAAGTCTTGAGTGTAGCAGGGATGAAAGCACTTAACTTTGGGATTGTATTAATGAAAGTTTTATTTTTATCAGTTGCGTGAGCTTTTTGATTGGAATTTTACATTTCCCACGAGCCATGGTTTGGGCATTTGGTGTGGTTACAAGGCTTTGTTTTGGCGACCATTCGTGATAAGGGACAAGTACGCTTTCTTTGGCTATTTCAAAATAAAGGAACAGAAAAAAATAAATCACTATTAAAACAGTAGACATACTAAGAATCACGTTAAATAAGAGTAGCATAGCTAAAACTCAGAATTGTTAATGTATGACATCATAACTAAAAGTCAGCAGTGTTAACTTATGATATCATGTTTTTGGTGAGAATTTAAAGGAAACCAGAAACAACAGCCTGGTTAATATCAGGATCAGAACAGTATAGATATGTGGTCTGTCAGAAAGACTGAAAAAGCAAATAAATAATAAGGTTTAACAGTGGAAGAAGATTACTGTCATAACCAACACCAATAGTGCAAAGTTATAATTCCTTCCACACATTTAGATCAGCTACTTCACAGGCAGGGACTAAAGATGGAGGTGTCTCTGTCTACATCAAAAATAAATATACTTCAAGGCTGGTCAAACGGGACAATGCACTTGAGGTGCTCCATGTTCAAATCACCATAGGTAAAATCCAATACCACTTCCTTGCAAGCTATAGGTCTCCCTCTATGACCCAGGAAACCCATACCATGTATTTAAACTTATTAGAAATACTAACCATCCAACCCAATACCATATTCATGGGTGACTTTAATTACCCCACCATTAACTGGGAATCCTATACAACACCAAACGTACATGCACAGAGATTCCTGGATTATATAAACACAAACTCCCTGGACAAGATAGTCAATACACCAACCAGGGGTGGAACCATACTGGATCTGGTCCTCACTAATATGGGAGAGTGCTACACACCCCTTACTGTAATGCCTTCCCTGGTAAGGTCAGACCACAAAATGGTCTTTTGAAGTATAAATAAAACCTGGACCCACAGCTAAACTGGGAATATTCAGGAACTATTCTAAGGCTAACCGCCTGCTATTAACTGAGAACCTGGCAAAATTTCAAGCCCCTATAAACCCTGAGAACACTTATGCCTATACAGAACTGTTCACAGAAATCCTGTACAAGCATGTTAATAGCTGTATAGAGGCAGCTGTACCTACCAGGAAGAAGTACAGAACTAACTTAAAAAACAAGCCACCCTGGTGGAATCAAAAAATCAATTGGATGTATAACAGGAGGAAGAAAATCATGCAAAAATTAGGAGGTGCATCACCCATAAGGATAAAAGCACCCTCATTAAACTAAACAAACAACTCAGAGGACAAATAAAGTCTACTAAAGCAAAATTTGAGGTAAGTTTGGCCTCCCAGGTCAAGGACAACCACAAAGCATTCTTTAGCTATGTCCGCATCCTCAAAGGCAGTACACAGTTATGTGAAGAGCTCATTGTAAATGGAGACACCTATACTGAGCCAGAAGACATAGCAAGCCTCCTGGCTGATAAATTCAGCTCCAACTTTGCTCCTCTCTCCCCCTCAACCTTACCTCAGGAGATATCATCATTATAACTCTCCCTACTATCACTAGGGACCAGGTCCTTAATACTCTCTCTCCAAGACCAAGAACACTCCATCAATGGGCCCAGATAATATCCCACAATGCCTTCTAAATAGCATGAAACATGATCTGTCAGGGCCTCTGGAATTGCTATTTAACTTTAGCCTCCAAACAAGCTTCGTGCTTCATGAATGGAGAAAGGCAACAGTCATCCCTCTGCACAAAGGTGGGCCATCTACAGACCCTGGAAACTACAGACCCATAAACCTCACTAGTCTTTTATGTAAAGCCATGGAAAGAATTATCACGTAGATGATCAATAGAGATATAGTAAACATCCAGACACTGGATCCAACCCAGTTTGGTTTTGTAAAGGGCAGATCATGCCTATTCAACCAGGAGGACTTCTTTGAGAAGGTCACCAAAGCAATGGATGATGGCAAAATCGTTCACACTGCCTACCTTGACCTGGCCAAGGCATTTGACACAATACCCCACTCAGGCATTGTTGACAAACTGAAGAGGTTTGGTACAAACCCCTATTTCACCCAGTGGATAGCCAACTGGCTCACAGACAGTACCCAGGAAGTTAGAACTGGGGAGTCCACCTCTACAAAGAGGCCAGTCACAAGTGGAGTCACTCAGGGATCAGTCCTTGGACTGCTCCTTTTTGGCATTTACTTCTCAGAAATCAAGGCCAATGTCCATGGTCTCTGGCTGATTAAATTTGCAGTTGATTGCAAATTAAGAGTTGTCATTGAATCTTGCACTGACACAAATGTTCTCCAGGAGGGACTGACACAGACAAACATCTGGTGTCAGAGCCATGGACTAAAACTAAAGCCAAGAAATACATAATAGTATCCTTTAGGAAGTCATCCACCCCTAGTAATTATCATATTAACAACACACCCCTTAGAGATGACCCAGTAGTCAGGGACTTAGGGACACACATAGATATTAATCTAGCCTTTGAGCATCACATGTCTACACTGGTGAGGAAATCATTCTATGTTGCGCAACTCATAAACAAAGGTATGGCATATAAGTCCAAGGAAGTCATTGTTCCACCGTATTCGGCATTCATCAGACCTATCATTGCGTACAGTGCACCCTTTGGTATGTACCTAACCAGGCATGTCCAACAACTGGAACATCTACAAAGGTTCCTTACTAAAAGAATACAGGGCATAAGTACTATGTCCTATGAAGATAGGTCCTCAAGGCCCTATCCCTGTATTCTGTCTCCTACAAGCTTTTGAGGGGAGATCTATGCCTGGCATACAGGGCATCATCAGACCCCACTCTGATGGACCTCCTGCATATCTACAAAACAAACAGTACCAGAATTGCCCGTTCTAAAGACTTAAATCTCGCCTGTGATATAAATACGACCTGCTGGAGAGATAGGTATATATCCCAGAGACTACCCCATCTATGGAACAGGCTCCCCATCCGTGTGAAGCAGAGTTTCTCCCTAATCCAATTCAAGTGCAAATTGGACAACTGGATGTGAAACCAGAAATTCATCCCTGGTTTGGCACCTAATCACTGATGCAAACAGGTAACCTGTAAATGGTTCATCTCCCAGGCCCATGCCTACACTTATCAAGGGTATCAGAACTCGTCAGAGATTTGGGATGCATGGCTAGGCTTAAAAAAGCCCTTGTGGTCATTAGCCTAGTAAACACCTATGAATCTATAAACCTATGAACTATAAAGTGATAGCTACTGACAGAAAGAAAAAGAGAGGGCCAAATATTAGCCTCTTAGTATTTGACCAATACAGTCATTTGGAAGAAGTTGCATGTCATTTTCTAAGACAGCAGCACAGAACAGAAATAGGAGGTGTAATTCTGAGGTGGTATCTGAAAAAGTGAGAGTGAGGATGAAAGGAACAGTGAGACTGAATATTAGGGGGTGAGGAGAGAAACATTCAGAAGTGTATGGGACATTGTCAGTTCAACAGCTGCTGAGACAACTGTCAGAGTACTAGGTAAGAACAAAACTGTGGGAAAACAGCTGTCAGAGAGCTAGGTAAGAACAAAACTGTGGGAAAACAGCTGTCAGAGACCCAGGTAAGAACAAAACTGTGGGAAAACAGCTGTCAGAGACCTAGGTAAGAACAAAACTGTGGGAAAACAGCTGTCAGAGACCCAGGTAAGAACAAAACTGTGGGAAAACAACTGCATGTAGACAGAAAATACAATAGTGTTTGCAGAACACATGATGTTCTTGAGCATTTCTAAGAAAGGGACGTAAAAGTTCCGTGTAGATGGACCAGAGTGTTAACCTACAGTTAACACTGTGAGCTAAACTGTCATAGCAAGTCTTGCTGGTTATGTGGAAATGAAGGCTGAATCGCAGCATGACAGCCTAGCATAAAGATGCAAATTTGCTTTCCACATTCCTCTCAATACAGTGCCACTGAAAGTCTTGCTTAATGTAAAGGCATGGACTATATGGGACTTTCTGCTCAGTGGTAATATGTATTGAATGCAGTACGGCTTGTTTTCATTTTCGCATATCTCTGAAATACAAATGCTTTTTTATTTGGCACTGTTTTAAGAGTCTCCTAATTTGTCATCCAGGAAAATAGAAACTACTGTAGTTTCAAGATTTTAACCTAGAGACGCACGTTTGAGTGTAAGTTTTGTAATGGAATCCCAGTGTGAGTAAGCAGCAGTTTCAGTTATCCTTTACTCATTACCTGAGGAAGTCTAATTAATTAATTATTTGATTAATTAATTTTAATTTTGAGTGTTTCAGCCATCAGGCACACAGTTTGGAGACTGGTTGATGCATTGCCTTGAGTCACCAAAGTAAGTTCTATCTGGTTCAGTCAAAGTACCCAAGCAGTGGCAACTTTTTTTTATTTTAGTTATTGGATAGATCAGTCCTACTTGAATTTTGTTCTTGTTGTATAAAAAAGGATTGAGTTTTTTTTTTACTTTTTTGTCCCCAACTACCTGCTGACTATCAGACCCTCTTTCAGTCAGTCAACCCATTTGCTCCCATAAAAGGGGAAACAAACAATAGCACTGTTACGCAGTTTCTAATTGACAGAAATTCCTTTGTCCTTGTAATGATCATCTACTGGTTATTAACTGAATATCAATATTTATTTTAATGCTTCCAATATGCAATATCAAATAATTAACATCAAACAGTTCACAATTACTAACAGATCAAGTATGCAACAAATGAATAAGCATTTCCAAGCTGTGTTGATATACAGCAACAGTTATCAGTGATGTACAAGCAAGTTTGTACGCGCGTCTTGCACAATAGGAAAAGTGGGCATAATATATGTTAAATAAAATAAAATGGATCCAAGAGTGATCCTTGAGGTACCCCTTAGAAATCAAGCTTGATGACACAGAATTCCTTATTTTAACAATATAGATATAACTAATAATCCAGTTCCTTATCTACCTGCTTATATAAGGATTTACTTTTAAGGTACACATAGTCTGCAGGATTTCACCATGAGGTATTGAATTAAATGACTTAGATAATTTATTTATTTTATTTATTTTACATTTGTTAACCGGGCTAGTCTAGCTGGATACATATCCATTTTCAGTAGAGGCCCGAGGAGAAAAGCTCCAAACAAACAAACAAACAAAAACAAAAAATTTTTACATGTTGGAGAATAGACACACAAATAGTGATACAAATATTGATTAAAGTACATGCTGTAGTTTAAGCATGGTATTAGTTTCACATGGGGTGTAAATAGACATGATCAGGGTAAAAAACCTCAATTGAGATTTGAGGTGAGAGATGATAGAGGTCTAAATAGGAGAGCGTGCTAGGAGGAAGTGAGGCTAGTAGGGTATGAGCTATGAGGTTAGTCAGGTGGACGACAAGGACATATCCATTGGGATATGAGATATTCTTTTAGGTTGTTTTTGAATTGGGTGTGTGAAGTTGAGAGTCTTAGGTAGTTTGGCAATGAGTTCCACGGTTTCCCAATGGAGTTAGCGTAGAGGGCATCCCCACCTGAGTTCTTAGCTTTAGTGGTAAGGATGAGAGAACTGTTGGATGATCTAAGACTATTTAGATTAGAGTAAGGGGCCAGAATGCTGGATAGTGAAGGAGTTTTATCAGGGTGGTTGACTATTTTGTAGGCCTCGGTGAGTTGGTTAAGTTTGAGGAGATTAGGCAGTTCAAGCCAGCCAAGGGTCCTCAAGTTAAGACAATGGTGGGTTTGATAAGGGGAACCTGTTATAAATCTAGCAATGTGGTTGTAAGCACGAGAGAGCATGTTAAGTTCACGTTTATTGAGGAAAGAGAGGACTGGGGATGCATAAAGGAGGGGAGAGAGAAGATGGGTGCGGGCAATAGTTAATTTGGTAGAAGGAGTTAAGAAGTTTTTAATTCTGTACATAGATCCTAATTTTTTGTTAACAGACTTTATAGTTTGAGTAATGTGCAAGTCAAATTTGAGCTTGTGATCAATGGTTACTCCAAGTAGTTTGGTACTGGTGACAGGGGTTATATAAGTCCCATTGTTAGATTTAACATGGAAGGTTATTTTGTTAGTGTTTGGAAGTTCTTTGTCCTGGGAAGAGGAAGCATTGGGAAAGAATAGTAGTGGTTTTGTTTTAGTTGGATTAAGTAGGAGTTTCAAGTCGTTGAACCATTTTTCAATTTGGGAAAAACAATGTTGAGTAATAGTTTGGAGATTCAAGATGGAGACGTCAGAGCAGATTAGGGTGGAGTCGTCGGCATATTGTATGCAGGTGGATTTAGGGATGACTGATTTAAGGTTGTTTATGTAGATGGAAAACAGAAGTGGACCGAGTATGGAGCCCTGAGGTACACCTATGGAAATTGGGAGTAGTCCTGATTTACAGTTTTGCCACAGGACAGCTTGTTGCCTACCCGAGAGGTAGGTCTTAAACCAGCTTAGTGCTGGTGTGTCCAGGTGCAAGGCTTCAAGGGTGTTAAGGAGGAGCTGATGATTGACCATATCAAAAGCTTTTGATAGGTCCAAAAAGAGGGCAGAGGATATAAGTTTGTTGTTGCGGTTGTTATTGATGGAGTCAACAAAGGAAAGGAGTGTGGTAGTTGTACTATGGTGGGGGCGAAAGCCATGTTGGGAGTTGGACAGGAGATGATTAACAGTTAGGTAGTGAAGAAGTTGCTTGTGGATGCATCTCTCCATGATTTTCGCTATTGGGGATAAGATAGCTATTGGTCTATAATTTGAGATTTCCATGGAGGAACCTCCTTTGTGAAGTGGAATGATATAAGAGATCTTCCAGATAGTAGGGATATATGTCTCAGCTATTGTTCTGTTGATAAGGATGGATATTGGGTAGTCTATTACTTCAGATGCAATTTGTAAGAATTCTGCAGGGAGGTGGTCAGCCGCTAGGGTGGTTGGCCTAAGTTTTTTTAGTAGGGTAAAAGTACAAATACTTCATCTACTGAAATATCTGCATCAACATAGTCAACTGTGTAACTATAACAGTTTATTAAGTTGGTAAGACATGTTTGGCTAAATGTGAACCATTCTTATTTTAAGCTTGCTGATAAAATGAGGTTTGCAGGGATATTTATTTGAATATCATGTTCAAAGGTTTTTCTAAATGCTTCTTAAATCTGATGGTTTGTTGTTATTGATACTAGAGTCAACACTTTCAAACACAGGTACAGTGACAGCTGTCTTACACATTGTAGACTCAAAACCAGTTCATAAACCTGGACTGTGACTGCAGATGGTTTATAGTGATCATTGTACTACCCCGGTAAACAAACTAAAATTAACTAACTAACTAAATGAATAAAGAAGAAGTGCAGAGTTAAACATGAGTGCCAACTATATAGTATTCAGAAATGAATCACTTTGAAGACTGAACTGTTTTAAAAGCTGTTAGTCACTTCTTTTTTTCACACTTTCAGTTTCTAAGTGTGACAGAATTAACTATTTAATAGTTTTTAAAGCTGGTTACATTCTGCTGCTGTTCTTTGCCAGCTGACACTGTCTGCTGTTAATCCTTAGAACATGTCTTGATCTTACTAGCACTTAGGGATGCTTAGCAAAAGACATCAGAAAGATGCTTCAGAAGCTTGTCTTTTCCCACTTTTGGATAGTAACCATGATGTTTCATGAGCTACTTATCTGTACGGTCTGACTGAGAAAAACAGTAGCAGATTTGTTTTCAAATAATGTAACTTGCCATAAACGTTAAGATCCTCCTTGAGTGATGCATCAGAACCAATGTTAGGAAAGAAGAAAATGTTAAAATGACTTTGTCATCTAGTTTGACATATAATTGGATAATAAATCACAATAAGTAGGTCTGCTGTGACCTCATTTAAGCCTGCTGCTTTCCCAGCCTACATTTTCCTTAGTGCTGCTCTTTCTTCTTCTAGAATGGTCTCCTTCTCTTATCATACATTGTGTCTGGGGCAGTACAACTTCTGTGGTATTCTTCATTCAGATGCTGCTGGAAACACTCCTAGGTTCATAGATTAGTACTAAATTAACTGCCCTTGTGAGCCATTTTAAGCCTAGCCAATTATCCCTTGTGAGACTCAAACCTTGCACCTTGTGTTTGTAAGGCAAACACCTTAACCATTAGGCCACCATCCCAACCCCTTCTATCTTCCTTTGATTTCCTGTGGACTGATGAGCAGGTTGTCGCTAGCATCCCTTATGAAGGGTGTTTGACTATCATCTTTATATTTCTGTCTTTTCCTTGCAACCTGATATATTTTCTTTTGCCATCTACTGAGTCACTTTTCAGAAGCTGGTAGAGCATCTCTGCTACCTTGTCCTTTGCTATTGCAACTCTGTTTTAGTCTGTTTGTTAGCCAACCAGTATTCCTTACTAGCCTCTTCTGTCTGCTCTATCTCATACTTTTTCTTGCACTACTTTTTCTTTTGATGACTTCCTGGACATCTGCATTTCACCGCCTGCTTTCCTATGTACCTTATTTCCATACCTGACTTGGCCACATATCTGTTCTGTAGTGCTAACACATGCTGTTTTGAGGTGTTGCCTTTCTTCAACTCCACCTATTTCCTCCTCTTTTTGGGGTGCTAGAGCCCTGAGTAATTCTTTGAAGTGTTGTGCTTTTTCTGTCCAGTCAACTTCCAGGTCTTCAGTCTGGACGTTGTTGACCTTAGAGCCTTCTTTGACCACTGCTTGCAGCTGATTATGGCAACCGGTGGTTTATATTGTGATCTCACTGTTCACTGGCGATGACTTTCAATCACCAATTCTACCTCAGTGCCCTTTCCTTACTAGGAGGAAGTCTACCTGAGTTGTATGTTGGCCACTCTTGTATGTGATCTTGTGACTGTAGCTCTTTTTGAACCATGTTTTGGCTACTAACAGGCCATTTACCAGAGAGAAGTCTGGAATGGTCTCTACTTCCTTATTCCTGTTGCCCCACCCATGTGGACCCAGGCAGTCCTCATAACCTGTTCTGTCTGTCCTGTTATGTGCATTCAAGTCACCCATTATCAACACCAATTCATGTTGCCCTGCTTTATCTAGTAGGTCCTGCAACTTTTGTCTGTATGCACACTTTTACCCATTATCACAACCCTGTTGTGGGGCATAGGCTGAGATTATGAATACTGCCTAATCATTAAGCTGGAGTCTAATTGCCATGAGTCTATCAATAATTTGATGACATTCCTCAGTGCCTTACAAATCCTCTCTCTCACCACAATTCCCATGCCATTTCTAGCCTGTCTTTCTCCTGAGTAGTAGACTTTGGCTCCCAAGCCAAGTGGCTCTGTTGCTCTGTCTTCCATCTTGTCTTTCGGCTACATAGGTTGTCAGCCTCCTCCTTACCATCATGTCATCCACTTCCAAGTTCCATCCTGTCAGTGAACCTACAATGAGTGTAGCAATTTTTAGTTCATGTTGGCAGGTTGGTTGGTTTTACATCCATCTTTTGCTCAACAGAACTACCCCAGGTAACTCAAGCTGGGCAACTAGTCACCGGCTGGCCAGTAGCTTATTGACCCAGGGTTGCTGAGCTTTATGGTGGGCACACACTGGCCAATAGGAGCACATACATTCCTCCCACTGCTAGCATTGGTCCCTGGCATATGTTAAAGTAGGCTGAGTCTTTAACCCGCTTATTCCCAGCAAATATACATGCCCATTTGGTGACAATTACTGAACATAACTGAATCACCTAGAGACATATTTTACACCATTGCGTGGCTAGCCCTGCAAATGGCATGCAGTCTGCGATCCATGTTCTTCTATCTTGAGGATACTGCGCACCACAGCAGATGCCCAAATTGATTGGTCTATACAACTCTTCCCCCCTACAGGGCACAAGCTAGAGTCTGAGCTGCCCACAGCTCCATTCTTGGGAGAGCTTGAAATGGAAATGTGTTTTTTTCAGAGGTGGGAGGAATCACACAGAAACACAGGGAGAACAAGCAAACTCCAAACAAGCAGCATCCAGTGGTCAGAAATGAACCTTGTACCTTGTGCATGGGAGGCAAAGACCTTAACCATTATGCCACTTGTCCCCTCACAACCCCCATTATGCTATCTCATAGGCAGACACACACACACACACACACACACACACACACACACACACACACACACACACACACACACACACACACACACACACACACACACTCAGATGTACAGCCCATCACATACACACTCACTCACACACCCCCTTAACATACCATACCTGTTCCACAATGGCTGAACATGTTCCTTTGGTTGTATTCACTACTGCAAAGTGGTAGGAGTGACCATGCTAATCTACATGGCTAAGCGAGTCTATGAATAGCTCAGTGTGTAGAAGCCTTCCTGGAGGTGGTTCTGGGGGAGAGATCATATGGCTAATTAGCATAACATCTCCCTCAGTCTGCATCATTTGCATTTAACACGGCCTTGGAGACAGACCGACATGATGCAGCACATCTTTGTGCTAGCGCACCATGTTAGGGCTGTCTCTAAATTCAAAAAGGTTACAGCAAGGAGTACATCTTGCAGTAACCTTTATGAATTCCTTCCCAAAGTGTGTCAGAAGTTAGTGGCACAGTTTTGGTTAACATATCACAATAGGAAACAGTTTTCATTTGTGACTGGTTGTAGCTATGGTCTGATTATATTTTGTTCAGTATATTTTCGAAGTGCTGGGCATCGTCAGTCACCTGTGTTTCAATGCTTGTGCACATTGATATATCAACATAGACTCAAAATATGTGATAAATGATTGGATTAAAAGTTTATAATAATGGCCATAATTTTCAGGTGATAGTGTATATTGTGAAAAAAGAGTGACTCCCAAAACAATAAGGTATGACCTTAGAAAGTGCAAATGCCCTTAAAGTGCTAATGTTGCTACGTTAATAGGTAAGTACTAGTCTAACTGCCTTAATAGGCCATTTTAAGCCTAGCCAGTTTTCCTTTCAAAGGTGAGAATCAAACCCTGTACCTTATGTATTTCAGGTATTATACCAACCCTGAGTGCCTGTGTGAATAGGATATGTCACAGAGCATTAAAAGAGACACCTAATACATGATACACAGGACTGTGATTTAATTTATTAGTGCATGATACACAGGACTGTGATTTAATTTATTAGTACATGATACACAGGACTGTGATTTAATTTATTAGTACATGATACACAGGACTGTGATTTAATTTATTAGTACATGATACACAGGACTGTGATTTAATTTATTAGTACATGATACACAGGACTGTGATTTAATTTATTAGTGCATGATACACAGGACTGTGATTTAATTTATTAGTACATGATACGCAGGACTGTGATTTAATTTATCAGTACATGATACGCAGGACTGTGATTTAATTTATTAGTACATGATACACAGGACTGTGATTTAATTTATCAGTACATGATACACAGGACTGTGATTTAATTTATCAGTACATGATACACAGGACTGTGATTTAATTTATCAGTACATGATACACAGGACTGTGATTTAATTTATTAGTACATGATACACAGGACTGTGATTTAATTTATTAGTACATGATACACAGGACTGTGATTTAATTTACTAGTACATGATACACAGGACTGTGATTTAATTTATTAGTACATGATACACAGGACTGTGATTTAATTTATCAGTACATGATACACAGGACTGTGATTTAATTTATCAGTACATGATACACAGGACTGTGATTTAATTTATTAGTACATGATACACAGGACTGTGATTTAATTTATTAGTACATGATACACAGGACTGTGATTTAATTTATTAGTACATGATACACAGGACTGTGATTTAATTTATTAGTACATGATACACAGGACTGTGATTTAATTTATTAGTACATGATACACAGGACTGTGATTTAATTTATTAGTACATGATACACAGGACTGTGATTTAATTTATTAGTACATGATACACAGGACTGTGATTTAATTTATTAGTACATGATACACAGGACTGTGATTTAATTTATTAGTACATGATACACAGGACTGTGATTTAATTTATTAGTACATGATACACAGGACTGTGATTTAATTTATTAGTACATGATACACAGGACTGTGATTTAATTTATTAGTACATGATACACAGGACTGTGATTTAATTTATTAGTACATGATACACAGGACTGTGATTTAATTTATTAGTACATGATACACAGGACTGTGATTTAATTTATTAGTACATGATACACAGGACTGTGATTTAATTTATTAGTACATGATACACAGGACTGTGATTTAATTTATTAGTACATGATACACAGGACTGTGATTTAATTTATTAGTACATGATACACAGGACTGTGATTTAATTTATTAGTACATGATACACAGGACTGTGATTTAATTTATTAGTACATGATACACAGGACTGTGATTTAATTTATTAGTACATGATACACAGGACTGTGATTTAATTTATTAGTACATGATACACAGGACTGTGATTTAATTTATTAGTACATGATACACAGGGCTGTGATTTAATTTATTAGTACATGATACACAGGACTGTGATTTAATTTATTAGTACATGATACACAGGACTGTGATTTAATTTATTAGTACATGATACACAGGGCTGTGATTTAATTTATTAGTACATGATACACAGGACTGTGATTTAATTTATTAGTACATGATACACAGGACTGTGATTTAATTTATTAGTACATGATACACAGGACTGTGATTTAATTTATTAGTACATGATACACAGGACTGTGATTTAATTTATTAGTACATGACACACAGGACTGTGATTTAATTTATTAGTACATGACACACAGGACTGTGATTTAATTTATCAGTACATGATACACAGGATTGTGATTTAATTTATTAGTACATGATACACAGGACTGTGATTTAATTTATTAGTACATGATACACAGGACTGTGATTTAATTTATTAGTACATGATACACAGGACTGTGATTTAATTTATTAGTACATGATACACAGGACTGTGATTTAATTTATTAGTACATGATACACAGGACTGTGATTTAATTTATTAGTACATGATACACAGGACTGTGATTTAATTTATTAGTACATGATAGACAGGACTGTGATTTAATTTATTAGTACATGATACACAGGACTGTGATTTAATTTATTAGTACATGATACACAGGACTGTGATTTAATTTATTAGTACATGATATACAGGACTGTGATTTAATTTATTAGTACATGATACACAGGGCTGTGATTTAATTTATTAGTACATGATACACAGGACTGTGATTTAATTTATTAGTACATGATACACAGGACTGTGATTTAATTTATTAGTACATGATACACAGGACTGTGATTTAATTTATTAGTACATGATACACAGGGCTGTGATTTAATTTATTAGTACATGATACACAGGGCTGTGATTTAATTTATTAGTACATGATACACAGGGCTGTGATTTAATTTATTAGTACATGATACACAGGACTGTGATTTAATTTATTAGTACATGATACACAGGACTGTGATTTAATTTATTAGTACATGATACACAGGGCTGTGATTTAATTTATTAGTACATGATACACAGGACTGTGATTTAATTTATTAGTACATGACACACAGGACTGTGATTTAATTTATTAGTTTCAGATCATGAAGATGATTGCACTGATGATGAGCCTTATTTTTTGTTGTTGTTGTTGTTGTTGTTGAAGCCAATGTCTCCCCAGATCTAATACATTTGATTTAGAGCTTGGTGCTTTCATATACTTTTGAAAATAAAGCATTCTTGAAATGTGTTTATTGTGCATGCAGACATTCAGGTGCGAGCCCTTTTGAAGTGCAATAATTTCTACATGTTCACAAGATGAGAGCAAACCTTTATCTTATTTATGTACAGTACTCTGTGGGCAGCACACCCAAGTACAGGACATTACTTGTGAATGTGTTATAGTACAGACCCTTAGGTCAATTTGTTTTTACATCAGTGGTGTCTGTGTCTGTGTAGCACAATTCAATTAGTTGGCAGCTTTGTTAGACCTTTATAGGAATACAAGCAACACTAAAGATGGTATAAAATGTGGGTGAATTATATCAGTTTAACACAATTTATGTTTTTACTTTTGCACAATTTTGACTTTCAGTTTTTTTTTTGGGGGGTGGGGGTGGGGTGGGGGGGTAATTCATCCAAGTGTGTTCTTTTTTCATCTGACCTTCATCCTAATTAATTATAAATCACCTAAATGAAATTTTCACATTTTGCAGTGTTAGGGCAATGCAGTCAACTCTATTTTTTTTTCAAAATGTCAAAAGGCCCAGCAGATGAGTGCGCAGTCCCAAATAAATATAATGCCTGAAAGGTTTTTAAGTCTTCTTTTCACTTATTATTTATTTAGATGTGTTAATGGGGGTAGAGCGGTGTTCCAAAAGGACCCATTTTAGGCTCAACCCAGTAAAAGATAGCGGATAAGTAAATGGCATAGTAACGTACAACATATGCTGATAATGCAGAGCCATGCAAACAGGACTTCCAAACACTGTGAAAGCAGAACACAATAAAAAAATAAAACTAAATAAGTAAATAAATAAAATAAATAGAAGTACAATTAAAGGCTATGAGCTTTAACTATGAACAATAAGATATGTTGAATACATCTTGCATTCCTAACCAAAAATCATATTATAAAGAGGAAATTGCAGCATGCATGCAACTGAATAAATCAGGCACAGGGATAGGCGATATGAAACTGAGAATAAATAAAGTACTAGAGAGTAGGCTTTGAAGTATGAGACAGAGAGAAAAAGATGAAAGAGACAGTGCAAAGATAGGCTAGAAGATGAATAAAGATCAAAATGATGGGGTGGGGGGTGAAAGGAGAGATGAATATCAGGCAGAAAATAAACATATGAGGGAAAGAGGAGCAGAAACAGCAGGAGGCAGAAATCCTAGGCTGATAGCAAATGGATGAGTGAATCAAGTGATTCCTCTATAGGAAAGTAATTGTACAGAGTGTAATTTGAGGTGGTGTTGTCATAGGTTAATAGGTTCATAGGTTCATACCAGGCTATCTGCCCTAGGGCATTTATAAGCCTAGCTAGAATGTGTTTGGCTTTCGCCACCCATTTTAAATTTATTTTGCTATGCCCTTTTTGGAGGTTAGTATACTGTGCCTCTGTCTAACAGTGACACAGAAGTGATACCCAGGGTAAACCTATGATCTCCCATCCACTCATCAAGATTCCTCTTGAAGAGAGTCAATGAGGGACTCTGCCTAACCTGGACTGGGATTTTATTCCAGAGTGAAGGGAGCCTCTGGGTTATGAATCTGTCCCTCCAGCATGTCCTATTTATTTCAGTGCTGAGGTTCAAGTCTCCGAGCGTAGCTTGATGGGATTTGGATTTTCTGAGGTGCAGCATGTCCATTAATTCCGGGTTGGACATGGCTTTATACGCCAGGCACAGATCGCCTCTGAACAGGCGGTATGCCACTGAGTAGAGCTGGAGTTTCTTTAACCGGGCAGCATATGGCATCTGTTTGAGCCCTTTGATCCTCTTGGTGAGGTACTTTTGGGGTCTTTCCAGTTGCTGCAGGTGTCTGGTAAGATACATCCCAAAAGGGGCATTGTACTCAATTATGGGCCTGATGAGGGATGAGTAAAGAGGCACAATGACGTCCCCCGATCTAGATGTGAATCCCTTCATGATTAGGTGGGCTATATAAAATGTTTTTCTAACCACTTTGGCCACGTGGTTGTCAAATGAGAGATTGCTATCAACTTGGGTCCCCAGGTCCCTAATTACTTCTTCTGTACTTAATGGATTATCACCTATGTGGTAATTTGTGGGCACTTTGTTTTTGCCAAAGGGGATGACTATACACTTTTTGGCATTTAGCTTGAGGCCATGGCTCTGGAACCAGTTGTCTGTTTCTATGAGGCCGTTTTGGAGGATGCTTGTGTCGGCTGGAGAGTCGATTATGGCGCCCAGTTTGCAGTCATCTGCGAACTTGGTCAGCCACAGTCCTTCCGTGTTGGCCTGTACCTCCGAGAAATATATACCGAACAAGAGAGGTCTCAGGACTGAGCCTTGTGGGACACCACTTGTAACTGGTTTGGAGTCTGACATGGCTCCAGCAATTCTAACCATGTGGGTTCTGTTCTTGAGCCAATTTGCAATCCATCTAGTGACATAGGGGTTTATATTTAAGCTGGTGAGCTTATCTATAACGCCCGAGTGGGGTATTGTATCGAAGGCTTGTGCGAGGTCCAGGTAGGCTGTGTGGACCACCTTCCCCTCGTCAATTGCCTTGGTGACTGTTTCAAAGAAATCAACCAGGTTTAAGAGGCAGGATCTGCCCTTAACAAAGCCGAACTAGGTAGGATCCAGTATTTGTAGGTCCCCAATATCTTTATTTATGAGGTCCATGATGATCCTTTCCATAGCTTTGCAGACCAAGCTAGTCAGGCTTATGGGGCGATAGTTTCCAGGATCTGTTGAGGCACCACCTTTATGGAGAGGGACCACTATTGCTGTACGCCACTCTTTGGGCACATATTCTGTAGTAAGGCTGAGATTGAACAGTAGTTTTATGTTTGGGTTTAGCTCTTCTTGGAGTTCATGTAGGACACAGCCCGGGACACTGTCTGGTCCCATTGATGCTGTGTTTTTTGCTTTGGAGAGGGCGGCTCTTACATGAGCATCTGAGATGTCAGGGGGGCAGCACTCTGCTGGGATAGATATTTGCCCTTTGGTGGGAGGGGGAGTTTGCGTTGAACCTGTCAGCTAGGATGTTGGCAATGTCTGTGGGTTCGGTGTATTTTTTGTCATTTTGGACTAATTCTGAGCATATCTGGGAATTACCACCCAGGTTCCTAACACAACTAAAGAAAGCCTTGTGATTATCCTTAGTGTCCTGTGCAATTTTTCTCTCGAAGCTGGCCTTAGACAATTTTATGTGTGCCTGTAGTTGTTTGCTAATACTGATCAGTGATGCCTTCCCTTTTTGGGATTTTGCTCTATCATGTAGTAGCTTCCTCCTTCTATTGTATAGTTTGTTTATGGCTGGGATCCACCAGACAGGACGTCTGCCTTTGGAGGATTGGGTCTTGGTTTTATTTGGGATCGCATGATCCATGCATTCCTGAAGGTGTTCATAGAATGCATTTATAAAGGATTCTGCGGTCTGGGCCGTATTTTCCACAGGCCCGGGGGTTTTTGAAGGATTCCACCTCAGTTTTGAGGAGTGTGAAATTTGCTTTAGAGAAGTTTTTCACTGTGGTTTTCTGGGCAGGGGATGGGATCGGGATGTGAATATCCAGTGAGATTAGTTTATGGTCTGATCTTACCAGTGAGGGATACACTTCTGGTCTGGAGCATAGAGTCCCCATGTTGGTGATGATCAGGTCCAGTATGTTTTCCCTTCTTGTGGGAGTGGTAACAAGTTGTTCCATAGAATTTGAGTTTATAAATTCTAGGAACCTTTGGGCTAGGCTGTTGGAGCTAGAGTAATGCTCCCAGTCTATGTTTGGGTAGTTGAAGTCGCCCAATATAATGGTGTTTGGAGAGACCTTCATATTTTCCATTGTTCTCAGGAAGGCCGAGTGGGGTTCCTGGGTTTGGGAGGGTGGTCTGTAGCAGGCTATAAACTGGAAGGCAGTTTTACCCACTGTTAGTTGCATGTTATGTAAAAGTGGCATTTTGTTGTGTTAAAGAGATGGTCTTTGAAGTTTTTCCTGAACTGGGACAGAGTAGTTGCATCTCATGTATCAGATAGTATAAAATGACAGAGTTCGGGTCCTAAAATGAAGAAACAGTAATGTGAAGACAGGTGGCTTGACTCAGCTGGGATCTTATCTTATATTGTAGGTTGTTTTCTTAAGTCTGAATCTGCAATCCAGGTAAATGAAAGTTTTTTTTGGCTGTAGAAGTTTGAGCAGGATGGTACCAAGCAGCAGCTGAGCTCTTTGTTGGACTGGCAGCCAATTACACTTTTTGAGAACAGAGCAATCATATTCTGTTTGTAGAGTAAGGGAAATAAAACAATGTATTATATTAGTTCTTGTTTGTAGAGAAGAAAATATAGTTTTTCTGTGATGCAGGGAAAACTAATGGGACAGTATATCTGAGATGAAACAAGAGTATACCTTTCCTTATAACTTCTCTGATAAGAAGTGTGAGATCTTCCTTTATGAGGTGAACCAAGCAACATTACTTTGTTTTGCGGGGATGGGAAGATATGGGTGCCTGAAGGTAGGCTGTACATAGCTAAGCAAGGGTTTTAGTACTGATTCCTGACCTCTGTTTTTTCTCCTTTAACTTAACAAGAACGCATTGAATTATTAAGGTAAATAACTGAAAATACAGTTAATAATAGAAATAATGCTGATATTATAGCAACAAAAATAAAAGTAATGCAGCTAATAATAATTACTGTTGTTAACTGAGATTTTTGTTTAGCCATCTGTCTTACAGTGTTGCTGCAGAATACTTGTTTCAACCAGCAGTCAAACTTCTGGGAGTACATACGGCCAAGTACAGATGTTCAGCCTGCAATGAAGCTGCCCAAGCTTTCTGGTGGCGAAATCTGGGGTGTGTAGTGAGTGGGGGGAGGTATAAAAAAGCAGAGAGAATCCAGAGAACCCAGAATCTTGCACAGACAAGTACTCTCCAGGACCAAAATAAAACTCCCCACTGTCTACTATAGAGCTGAGTCCTTAGCCAGGTGTTCCAAGCCATGTCCTTCACCACCCTCTCTATGAAATCAGTGCTCTCAGTGTCTCTGTTCAAAGTAGCTGTCACACACACTCTCTGAGATTTGATTTTCACACACCCACCCATCTGGGGAAAGGCTGGCATAGCTAACCCGCTCTGCCACCTCCACCCAGACTATAAGGCAGATTTACTGCCACCAGAACACCTGAAGCCAACTACTTTAAAAAAAAAAAAAAACAACAAAGATGTAAAGACTCAGACATATATAGAAAAAAAACACTACATTTAGCTAATCTTGCTATATTTTTCTAGCTGACTAAAGAATTACTGTTCCCTAATTACTTACTAAAGCAAGGCAAGATGAACGTGGATGAGTGTCTTATCAGGTCCAAAAACAGACACCTCACATCTTTCACTAGTATTCAAATACAATTTCAGTGCTGGCTATAGAATGACATCACATCTGGTCACCTGACTCTGTGGTTCCCACACTAGCTTCTCACTAGAAATTGAGCCAGGATCTGGTAAAGATGTATCACAATACACATATAGAATTTTAGCTAAGGTTTATTACAGCATCTGGAAACTGTAAAACAATTCTAACACTTCCACCCTTTCTGCAGAAACTAACAGGCCAGTCTCTGGCACCCCAGTGTAGCAATTAGTTCGCCACTAAGGACAATAGAGCAGGATCCCAGCCCATGCTTTTCGCAGACTGCATCTCTGGCTGCAAACAGACCTGTGAGACAAAATCTCCACGGACCAAACCAAGTCACCTAACTTCAGGACATTTTTCCCAAGGTTAGCCAGGCTGAGCTCAACCCCTTCCCTTCCCGTATCCTCTGTTAAAATATATACATTTCATCAGTTACAACAATATAGTCTGACATACATTTATATTTCTTTTCTGTCAAGCAGGACCCACTTTTGATACATTTTTAACACAAGTATCTGTACAAGGACATATGTTTCTTTACAAAACTTACAAATCAGTTTGATATTCAAAGGACACATGATTCTTTACAAAACTCAAGCTATCTATGCTGGCATATGTTACACATGCACTACCCTACTCTCCCTGGCACAGCTGGCACTGCCTCACATCATCACAGCAACCATTAATTTGATAACTTCATTTGAACTGAACTTTTGTGAATGTATGTGTTCACTTGCAAGTGCATATATGTATGTGATACAAACAGAGACAGAGTGAAAACAAATTCTTAGCTTCACTCCATCTCTCGCAGTTTGACTTCAGGAAAAATACTGCGTGCCTATTTCCTCATCCTGTCTGTTAATGTTTAGGAGTGCCTTCACAAGTTTCTTTATAGAGCTAATGAAAAAATATATTTAAATATAAATCACTTTACTCTAATATGTTCAGTCAGATTTTGGTGCTAAGCTTGTGCCTTTGAATTAATGTTTTGTAGTACTTTAAAACAGATTAAGTGCTCATTTCTATTTAAATTTAGTGAGATACTATTTTTAAATCTATAATGTCAGAGTAGTGTGCAGAGATTACCTCTGTAAGTGATGAAGCAAGCTGTAAAGGCATGACAGAACTGGTAAACTTTCATATATTTTTCAGACTTGAAAATAGTTACCTTCATGAAAATTTGACTCAGATGTATACAATGAATTGAGCATCACATGTTGCCCTGATCTTTGGAATAAGATGCTACATTTTACTGAATCACTAAGACGAGTTTTCTGAGTGGTAACTAATGATCACCACACGAAATTTGCAAACATCACAGTAAGGCTTGCGACGTCTCACCTTTAAAAACAGTCAGGACGATTACAGATAATCTGAGCTGAAGTATTTGTTCAGAGCAGTCTTATGTTAATGGGATTAGGGGATATCTGCTTTGACTGTCCTCTGCTGAAAGTGACAGACATAGCATGATGACACAATCATTACTGGCCATGTTTTGGGTTTTCGCTGATTCTGTGCTATAAAGGTTTTTGCCAAACCATTGCCAATCAGTGTGTGGTTAAAGAAATTAACACAAATGTGATACATCTTCCAAACTCCTCAAACAGGAGTCAACATCTTTTGTGCATCTGTACTAGCTCTGAGATTAACTCAAGGCTCACCACAAGACCCACCAGTGCCAATGAATATCAGACCCAATTTTTCTTGATACAAAGAAAATGAGATCTGGCTGTAGGCAATCTATTTATGAAGATACAATGCAGAAAAAGTGACATAACAGACACTGACATTTTAAAAGACACATTCCTTTTAAAATAAATACCTATTTTCTTACTGATCAGCAAATGCAACATTTATGGAGACATGTTTAATAGCATTGCTGGTTTGCTTGTCTAAAATTCATGCTTCATTTCTGACTTCTGGATCTTGTCTGTGTGGAGTTTGCATATATATTCCTCATCTCATTGTGGGTTTTCTATGGGTATCCACCTCTTAGATACATGGCGCTTGGATTGGTCAATTATTCTAATACATAGGCTCTTGACTGGTATTGTGAAGCTGTTTTTACCAGGTATCCACTGTGATAGAGACTTTGCTTTCCTGGAATAAATCAGTTAAAGGACAACTGCATCACAATTACAACTTTTCCTTAATTAAGTCTGTTTCCTTCCTCTACAAAATGATTCCTGGGCTAACGCATATCAGTGAAGCACCGCCTACTTGTTTATCTCCATGTACAGCATTTGAAAGCTGTTTATCTTCTCCTGGGCTAACGCATATCAGTGAAGCACCGCCTACTTGTTATCAGTGAAGCACCGCCTACTTGTTATCAGTGAAGCACCGCCTACTTGTTTATCTCCATGTACAGCATTTGAAAGCTACTTATCTTCCCCAGTGCTCAGCATGGTGCATTGCATGAAATTGCACAGTAATTTCTTTACAAATATTTCTGGCCCAGAAGAAAATGTAAACTTGGCCGTCTCTCAGTTCTGTGTTGATAACGCAAATCATAATCACTGAAAAACACTTTCAGCAATCATGGAGTTTGCATTTATTCCCACTGTTACACTAGTGTGGTATTACTATATGTAAGTTAGGAGGTGTCCCCCCCCCCCATGGTGGTGCAAGAGGCAGGAGGGCTTGCCTGTCTGCAAAAAAATGTATATCATTGAATATGTTTTCAGCAATTATGTTTCAAATTATTGGCACTCGCAGAAAGTGCTTTTGATTACTTAGTGTGAATCTGAAAAAAAAAATACACAGCAAGGTCACTGCAACTCTGCTATCTTTCCTTTCCGCTGCGGCGATATCTCTGCTTATCTTTGAAACTGCAACTTACTGCAAAGATGCAAGCCAACTGTGTTTTCACAAATGATTTGAGATGCTGAGAGCGTCTTCTGTGTGGAGGCATATGTGAATGGGGCATGCCTTTGTTGAAGGTTGTGCGTCAGGGCTGGTAACCTGGTACGTAAAAATCCACTACCAGTCATTAGCGGACCGGAGTTCCGCTGTGGCGACCCCTAACCGGGAAAAGCCGAAAGATACAAACAAACAAATTTGAGATGCTGAGACTTCATAGCAAGTGACATGACCCTGCTGGATGACAGAGGGAATGAACATGAGAAAACTATTCTTAGTTCTTAGGAAAAAAAATAAACAAACAAAAAAACTCCTCAGAATTAAGAATTTTCTGCAGCTGAAGGAGGGGCTCATTACGCAGCCTGAACAAAAAGTTTAAGAACTCAAAGACGTCATTCTCAGTTTGGAACACAGTGATTGTGTGACTAGATGAACGCAAGTTAATAATTCTGAGTCCTGCTAAGCAAATAGAAATAAAATCCTGCAGGAGGGGTGTAGGACATTTTATTATCTTTTAGGTGCACAGAATGCAAAGTAGCATAAAGAACACTCAGACAAAAACAGAACTACATTGTTGTATTCAAATAAGTTACTTGTCATACTGTGAGGAAGTACTTCTGGTATAGAACATCTAGACAAGGTAAAATGGGACACATACTTACAAATATTACACAGACTCAGGACAATGTACCCATGCAACCAAGACATTTATTTTATGCGAGCAAATCCTCAAAGCTAGATATGAGAACTCAGGCAGGGAAACCTTGCAATAAATTCCTACTGCAGGGAATGTCTCCCACAATATTTTGTGGTTGGCCTACGTAAGGCTGTAAGTCACACTCCCATATCATCTGATACTACTTTTCTCAGCTTACTGTATTATCTTTCTTCTGATGTTGTCTTTTTCATTATAATGTGTTTAATGTAGTATTTCTCTGGCCCTATAAAATAGCTTCCTGTACTGCTTTAATTTAGATGTTTATGTTTTTTTTTTTTACATACAAGACTATGTTTCACATTCTTTCTTTAAGTATTCATCTGTATTTTATGCATGACAGAAGACAAGCATACATTCTTTTTGTGTCTAGACGTGCTGTGCTTTACATACTGCACTTACTGGTTCTGTCCCTAATCACAGCTAAAATGGGAAGCTCAGGCTTTGGGTATCCATTCAGCTAATATTAAATAAATTAAATCCATTCACAATTGAGCAGTCATCTTCATAGTATAGAAGGATGAAGCCTTGACTAAGACCCAGATGTTCAGGTTCAGTTATCAGCCCAGGAGCTAAAGGAACCATTGAGGGATGAGAGAGGAATGATGAGTCTGAGGCTTATACCTGCTCACCTGTCTCAAGGTGTAGGGCATAGGAACATGATGGGATGCATTTGATGTCACATTTATCAGTAAAAACAGTAAAGAAATGACAGGAGCATTAGCATGCATCGAGGTAGTGCGAACATTGCAAGTTGCTTCACTGGAGACATGGGGCTACATCCTCAGTAATGCCCATGTGCATATCTACATGGGATGCATCATGGAGCATGCTGGGAAGAAGTAGGGAGCATTCTGGGAAGAAGTAGGACATCATACCTTGCTGCATTACACTCCATGTGCACAGTGATCCTTACCTCCTACAGAACCTACAGAAAAGCATCTTTCTAGTGAAGGGTCTGCTGGGCTGAGGTATCACACTGAACTCGTCATCATGTACAGGTAGGTGCAGTGTGAATGGTAAGTGCATAATGCAAAAAATCCCCTGATGGTTGCCTGGATGACAGCGGCACCTCATTTTGTTACGGAATGAATGGGCAGATGTCAACAGCAATGGGGAGACAAAATAAAATTACAAAAGAAGAAAAAGTAATTACTTGAATGTCTTAAACAATGCACCCGAAAGCTAAAGTTATGACATCTCACTTAAAGTCACACTGTTTCTTTAACTTCATTTTTAGTGCAGTGTTCCGACATGTTCAACTCCTTTGTACAGCACAACCTGAAAAAAATAAATCTGTGACATATTGTTTGGCTTTCAGAGTCATATCAGACAGTGACCAAGCTTTGGCCTGAATGGAGGTAATTCATGTCTGAGCTTTTATCCTTACAGACAGAGCTCAAATGCCGTCCTTGAAGCTGTGTCACTCTGACATGAAAAATGCTTACCTATTCTCCTGTAGTTTATACATAGCATCTGAGAAATACAATATGTGCCAGAAGGACATGTGGCAAACTGGTTAGATTTCTAGTTAGTTGTTAAGGATGCCACATTGTCCCCTTAGAAATGCTCATAAATGGTTATGGTTAGGGCAGTGTGGAAAATAGTTATCAGGAGGCCTATAATTTAACCAGAAAACATTATTTATGTAACAACCAATCTGGAGACAATACAGGAGAGCTAAAAGTGTTTGTTTCAAACTTCTAATAAATGCAATGGCCTGTTTCTTTCTTTTTTTTTGTGCTAGAATACAATATGCTTTCAAAAGAAGCTGATCATTGTGAACTGTGCAGCAGGAATATACCGTGAAATGATGGTAGGTTAGGTAGCTCATCACATAAATTCAGCATTTTGTAATATACTGTGAAATAATGGTAGGTTAGGTAGCTCATCACATAAATTCAGCATTTTGTAATATACCGTGAAATGATGGTAGGTTAGGTAGCTCATCACATAAATTCAGCATTTGTATTGCAGAGAAAATAATTTGAAAACAAAACTGGTAGCTCTTTATTTCATTAGACCTAATTTTAATAGTCCTGCTGCTGTTGTGGACATGGTTATATGTCCGATTACAAATGACCTTTAGGTAATAATAATAATGGGACTTTCACTTCCGATCTTGTCTGTACCTGCACAAAAATGCAATCATATATGCAGTATTTTGTTCTTGCCAAAAAACAAACAAAAAATTACATTAGTAAGACTAAGAGAAATTTTACAATACGTTTACAGGAATATATTATGAAATTAAGCATAAGAATGTGATTCCACTGCTACTCATTTGCAGGAATTCCATAGTAAGATGTTTGATGTAATCGTTTAGGTAAAGGCGCTGTTCTGTGACAGGTGAAACTTATTAGGGTATAAGTGTTTCAGATGGATTTAAACAAAAAGCACTGCTGATTTTAAAGTTGGGTACTACAGTGCTTGAAGGACTTAATAAAGAAGGCATTTGGAGGTATCTGTATCTGATTTCTTAGCTGAATAATTGTTGAGTTGTAACTTCTAGTGGCTTTAAAAATGTTCCTTTCTGCCATTCCACTTTCCTCCTGTTAAGGGTACCTTAGATAAAGTACTAGAATTCATCTTTCGGAATAAAGTGTACATATTTTAATCATTCTTATTTTTTCTTTGTATAGTAGATGGACAGGTTGACAGACGAGATCAGACAGGAGTCCCCGTGGACTAAGATGTTTGCAGATGACATTGTGATCTGTAGTGAGAGTAGGGAACATGTGGAGGAGACCCTGGAGAGGTGGAGATATGCTCTAGAGAGAAGAGGAATGAAGGTCAGCAGGACTAAGACAGAATATATGTGTGTGTGAATAAGAGGGAGGATAGAGGAATGGTGAGGATGCAGGGAGTAGAGGTGGCGAAGGTGGATGAGTTTAAGTACATGGGATCAACAGTTCAGAGTAATGGTGAGTGTGGAACAGAGGTGAAGAAGACAGTACAGGCAGGATGGAGTGGGTGGAGAAGAGTGTCAGGAGTGATTTGTGACAGATGAGTACCAGTAAAAGTGAAAGGGAACATCTACAAAAGGGTAGTGAGACCACCTATGTTATATGGGTTGGAGACACTGGCATTGACAAAAAGGCAGGAGTCAGAGCTTGACGTGGCAGAGTTGAAGATGTTAAGATTTGCACTGGGTGTGACGAGGATGGACAGGATTAGGAATAAGTATATTAGAGGGTCATCCCAGGTTGGAAGGTTTGGAGACAAAGCCAGAGAGGCAAGATTACGTTGGTTTGGACATGTGCTGAAGAGGGATGCAGAGTATATTGGGAAAAAGATGCTAAGGATGAAGCTACCAGGTAGCAGGAAAAGAGGAAGGCCTATGATAAGGTTTATGGATGTGGTGATAGAGGACATGCAGGTGGTTGGTGTGACAGAGCAAGATGTAGAGGACAGGAAGAAATGGAAACAGTTGATCTGCTGTGGCGACCCCTAACGGGAGCAGCCAAAAGAAGAAGAAAGATAGTAGATGCTGAAAGATAACATGTTTACATGTTTCTATTGCTTTTTCTAATATGAAATTTGGATTTTTGCTGAGAAATATTGTTGACAACTTAAGAGAAAGACAAATGACAATGCCATACAAGCAATTGTGCTATTTAATTAAAGGTGTTTATTTTCAATTTCTTTTATATTTTTTTCTCAACCACAAACTCTCAGTAACTACAACTTTTTTGCCAATACATTTCCATTCCCTACAAGTCAAACATTTGTCGATTCCATTCCCTACAAGTCGAACATTTGTCGATTCCATTCCCTACAAGTCGAACATTTGTCAATTCCATTCCCTACAAGGCAAACATTTGTCGATTCCATTCCCTACAAGGCAAACATTTGTCGATTCCATTCCCTACAAGTCGAACATTTGTCGATTCCATTCCCTACAAGTCAAACATTTGTCGATTCCATTCCCTACAAGTCGAACATTTGTCGATCATCTTTCCAGTGAACTAGTTCCCAGCTTTCATGATGACCCCAACCAGAATCAGACCTCTGAGCTGTCCAGATTTTTGCAGAATGTCCAGATTTTTGTGTTATATTTTGGTCTGTCCCCTCATAAAATTTGTGATTTACTATCAAATCACTAAAGACTGAAGTCACTAAATAATGACAGACATTTGAGTTTCAGACTTCAAACTCTTTGGAAAATGCATGCTACTTCAAAACCTTTTATTCTATCAAATCTGTAAGTTTATAAGCGCAATATCTAAAAATTGTCCCTATGTTTGGCCCTTTCCCCCGTTATTTTTGGCTTTGTCCAGATTTTTTGCACTAAGAGTTTAAAAGGTATGACCAGAACATTTAATATCTGGCACTTCTAGCTTTTTCTTAGAATATATTTTATTAACACAATGTTAATATTATCGTCTTTCTTATTGTGATGCTAGTATTACTTGTTTTATTTAATCTTCCTAACTATCTGTGTATTTATCTCCATGGTGAACATTGACATCATTGCCAGTAACTGACAGGTAATGCACTTACCTTTAGTGTTAGCAATTCAGATGACTGTGGGTTCTATTCTCACTCCAAGTGAGAGGATTCATTTTTCCATTGCAGATGGTGAGTATGCTTTACTTCAGGTGAGACATTAAATTAAGGTCCCATCTGCCTGAATTGATAGCAGCTCAGGTGAATGTAACAAATCCCATGGAATTTACTGAAAAAAGTACAGGGGAAGTTTTACAGTTCTCTGAGCAAATTTTCCCTAGTCAGTATGAATATCACATTGGGTCCCCCCTGAAAAAAGGCTGCAAGTCTAGTGGGACTAACCCAGTTAACAAAAAGTAAGTGAATAAATAAATCAGCAATTAATTTCAGCCACGCCCAAGAGATTTAACAGAAGATAGGAACAAGGGCATGCATTAAAAAACTTACTTTGTGGATATGTAAAATATATGGTCTAACTATCATGCTAAAAAATGGACCCCTAAACTTAACAAATAGCATGGGAAATTGTAATGTTTGTATATCGGGGGTACTTTGTCTGATGCTACTGGAGCATAATCAGGCAGTGAAAAAAAGTACTCCATTTTACCAACCCTTCCTTTCCAGCAGATGGAGAAAAGGTGCACTGATATTCCTGCATATAACTGTACTTGTCATTCCCTTGGAAGAAGTGTCACATTACAAAAGCTACAGATAATCCGTGGCATGTCCTGGTATTTAGACTCAGACATCCCATTGATTTCATGGCCTTAACCATCTGATGAGAAATGCCCTTCAAGGGACTGTAACTTTTTCTTGCTTGTTATCAGGGTATATACTCTTACTACCTTGATGTGCGGTGTAATATCTGTGACATATAGTAGCATTTGGGAATGCATTATATGACATTAGATGACCTTTGTCACTTGATCTGCAAGATTCTTCCGAGGGCCTGTCAAGGGCCTGTCACTCATCATAAAGGCGTATACCCTCATCTTTACCAGCATGCCAATTTCACTATGATAATATGTGAATAAATAAATAAATAAATAAATAATACAATTAAGCTCCTGCTGAACCTACATCCTGCTCTAGTTCATAGGATCATAGGAAATTACTAGGCTATTGGCCCCGAGGTCCTTATTAGCCTAGCCCAGAGTTTAGCCCATGTTTAGACAAGTCAGCACCCAATGTCCCAGCAGGGACATGGGTGGAATCCGAGGGATATATTTTCTGTTTCCCATCCAGTTATCCACGTTGTGCTTAAAAAGGCGTAAAGAGGCACTCTGCTTGACGTGGACAGGGAGTTTATTCCACAGATGTGGGAGTCTCTAGGACACAAATCTGTTCTGCCAATAAGTCCTATTGAGTGGAGCTTGACTTGCAGATATGCAGCAATCCCATCAAGGCAGTTTATTTTCCTCTTCATCTCTTCCATACAGAAGGATATCAATGCTGTAATACCCCAAAGGTATATCAGATTCTCTAAATGCAATTAATGAAAACAGAAAAAAAACAGGAACACGTGCAAAAAAAAAAAAAAAAAAACACAGGTTATAGTGAGCCTTTCACCCCAGACTCTTCCAGGTGGACTATCTCCTATGTCACCATGCTAAGCCTGAAACTCCAAAATACTTGCTAAACTCAGGCTGATACAGCATCTTCCTGCAGCTAACATCTTCCTTGTTACCTGGTAATAAAATCAGGTTACAAGTAAAGAGAAATGACAGTCATAAAGACCAGTACGTCATGACATTTTTCTTCTGGTGTGAAAACTTTTATTCCCCAAAGCCTAACAAATCTCCGAAGCAATATCCAAGTTTCCTCTGTCCATCCTTCTTCCCCCAACTTCAGAAACTCAAAACTGCGAAAAAAGGAGGAAAAAGTAACCCCCTTAGGTAACACATTTATTGTACTACCCCCCCCCAAAAAAAAAAAAGGCTTATGGGAGTTAACTTTCAAACCTACGATGTGACTTGACTCATTAGTTTATTTATTTCTATTTCTATTTATTTACTGGAATTTTGGTGGAATAGCGGTGCAGCAGTAGCATTGTTGCCTCACAGCAAGAGGTTCTCTGGTCTGATTCTTGGCTGGGGTGCCTCCTGTGAGGAGTCTGCATGTCCTTCCTGTGTTTGTGTGGGTTCTGATGCAGTTGAGAGTGATCCATTGACGTCAGTACTCTAATATTTGTTTACCAGGAAAGTCCAGCTGGAACAGAGCCCATTTGTTTACTGGGTTAGAGCACTAATGTCACTGGATGGCTTAAGTTGCAGTCCAGAAGTACAGAAAATATTAAAACAAAGGTATTTAAGATCTTGCAATGAAGAAACGTTAAGTTCTTTGTGGCTGTCAGCAACAGTGACATCATATTCTTGGTACCCAAAAATCAAAGTGATATTATTTTCAAAACCCATGCCTCCTGACAAAACTGCACCTCTGTTTTGCATGACATGGTTTACTAACTCTAGCAGCTCAAGATATACAGCAGGATTTCCACATGTAACTCAAAAAGAAATGGGCTTCCCAGACAACCCTCTTCAGATATCTTAGTACAAGACCTCTTAAGAAAGGTATGCATTTAAATCAATGTATGCAGAATATTTTTCATATGTTAGTATAACCACTGCACCCTTCAAAAATAGGTAGTTACAAAAAGGCCAGTGAATACAATATTTATTATTTATTTTTTATATTTTTCCCCTAACAGATTTGTTTGTTTTTCAATTGAATTGTAGAGGTTATAGGTCACATTAAAGGTGGGAAAAGTTTTGAAATGATTTATTGTGGTCTCATTTTTTTATATCACAAAAACCTGGCATTTAACAGGGGTGTGTAAACTTTTTCTTTCCACTGTAGAGAAGGCATATGAGCACATACACCAGAATGTCTTGGGAAAATGCTGCAACAGTATATGTTTTTAAGGTCACTGTTTTGTGCTCTGTTCAGTCCCACTGTTTGCATAGCAGGAGTTGGTTGGATTATCACGTTTCTCTTTTTCTGTGTTTTTGCAGGTCATTTTTAATTTGAACATATGTGTCATGAAAAAAAGAAAAAGCAATACATTTTCTAATATTTTAGAAGAAAAAAATATTCCTAACTTTTCTGTAAATGTTGCAGAATATTGTGATACATTGTCTGAAATACCTTAATATGATATAAGGCAATACAATCACCAGAAATTCTACATCAGCATCTTCATTTAGTAATAATATGAATGTAAATACTGGCATTTTTGCAACGGTTAAAGTTGTAGTTTGCCCTGTATATCCTCACTTTTCCAAAGGAAATGACCTACTCTGAGCATGTGAAAGGTGGCAGCCCTAGTATCTGTATAGCCTTACTGATGCAGAAGTATTTATGTGCCACGGAGACCCCAGCTACAAAAACTGACACAGTCCTACCACTTGTTTCTGACTAGAGGAGCCATAGCTGGGTCACTGGATCTGGTACCATTCCCCAATCTGATGCTCCTCAAATCTAAGCTAAAGAGCAAAGAACAAATGTTTTTTTCTATTTGGTGCTCCAAGCCAGAAGCCAGCACCATTCATACCCTCATGATAATGATTTTCATGGACAGGAGATGAAGGTGCAGCTAAGGTTCGGACAGTATCCAGACTAAGGACACGAGGGATGAATTGCTGTATTCTCGCTCTTGATTATTATCAGCATGAGCTGAAGCAGTTTGCTGTCGAGTGTAAAGTGAGTGAGATGAAAAGGAGAACCTCCAAATCACAGGCCATAGTATCTCCTGGAAATGAGTGAATTATTTTCTGTAGGCAAGAGAACAGTGTAACTGCCTTGAAATCTTGTTCATGAGTGAAGATAGTGGAGACTGGAACACTGATCGGGACAGGGGTGCAGGGGAAACAGTTTAGGTGTTGTACTGGATTGTGGTGAAGTGAAAAACTGGGTCATTTAAAGCTCTCACTTTAGCAGCCACTATAGGTTCCCCATCCTGACCATTAGTTAGTGTTTTTGGGTAGTGAACAAATGGATGATACAATACAGGCAGCAAGAATGAGTTTCCTTAGCAGGGTCTCTGAGCTCATTCCATGATAGAGTGGGAGGTGTGATGATCTGTCAGCTACTTCTACTTATATCAAGAGCCATCAGTTGAGGTGGTTTGGGCACCTAATGAGGATGCTCCCACGGCATTTTCCTTGAGATGTATACCGAGTGTCCCTCACTGGGAGGAGACCTCAAGTCATGTGCAGGACACATTGAAAAGATACCTTTCAGCTTCCTTGGGAATGCCTGTAAATCCAATAGGATGAGTTGGGGACTATTGCTGAATTGGGAAAGTCTGGTTTGTCATGCTCAGGTTGCTTCACTATGACTACCACCAGGACAATTGGTTTTGATAATGGACAGATGGATGAATGGACAGATGTATGCATGTATAGATGTGTGAATGGATATGATTTGAGATGTGTTTATGAAGAATGAAAACATGTGCCTTTTGCTGAAACTCATGAACTGGAAACACTTTGTCAGAAGTACAGGAGGTGTGCTTGTTGAGTTGTGGGGTGTCTAATGGGAGGGTTGATTATGGAGTAAGATAGGGTCATATCATACAAAACAGATTTCACTCCCTCCCTTTCCTTTTGCTTCTCCTGGTGAAGCTCATAGTGCAGCAGAGACCAAACTTTCATTTTCTGAGTCTCAGATTCTGACTCACACTGGCAGAACATTCCTTCAGCCAACAGATATAATCCCTTTAGTGTTTCTTTGGACTCTATTACAGTGGCCTGTGACCAGAACAGCTCCATCTGGTATGATCCATAGGCAACCTTACAGATGTTTGAGCTACATCAGCACGCATCTCTCCGACAAATGCAGCCTTGGTCCTAAACCAGGAACCTCCTCCTGTATCACTGTGCTGCTTACATTACCTCAACGTGCCCTCTGAGCTTGTGCCTGCAATCTCATTCTCTACATCACTACCCACACCTTATGATCCTAGGGGTATATACAGGCAGAGACTGTCCAATGAACTGAGAGCTATGCCTAAGAACTCAGGTCTCTCCACATCACCACAGATCAATTTGGTACTCACAAAACTGTGGTCCCTGTCAAAAATTAACTCTGTCATTCTTGTGCTCCCCTTGTGATCAATTGTGAAAAAACAGGTTCTTAAACTCTTTCAGTAATGGACTGTGTTCTTCATCTCAAACTAAGAAAACAATCCACTGCTTTCTGTGAGTATATCATGACCTCAGGCATATAGGTGCTATCCAGCCACTTTACCTCTGTAAATGACCTGGATAGGTGCTGCAGATCATAGATGAATACAGAAGGATAACCTCATCTACAAATGAAAATGATTGTACCTCTACATCCCAAAACCAGGTAACCCCAAACCTCAGATAGGCCTTTATTCCCTGTAATCAAACTTGTGATGAAGGTACACGATCAGATACATCCTAGGCACAGTTCAACACCCACCCACCAAACATGATCTCAGCATACTATAAGAATGTGGAGACAACACCCACTATTTTCATACAGGACCCAGAAAGCATGCAATGTCACTGGTACCAGGTACTATAGCAGGACCTCCTTCACAAGCACAAGGGTAGGTGTGCTTGTTGATTTGGGCAGTTTCAAAGGCACACAGTAATTAATATTGTAAGAAAGTCCTTTTTCATTCACTTTGATTCTAAACCATGATTGTAAGGTGTTTATGTCTATAATGGCTAAAAGAATGGGAAACGTGTTGCCAAAATTGACAGCTATGGATAAATGTGGTTTTGTGGAGGGGAGGCAAACATTTGACAGCACTAATAGAACAATGATGATCCAGGGAGAAGCAGAACGTAAGAAAATACCACTGTTGTTGGTGGGTCTTGATGCAGACAAAGCATTCAACAATTTAAGCTGGGATTTTATGAGTAGGGCCATGGAAGATTTTGTATTCTCTGACACAATAATAAGGTTTATTAGGATGATATGTGTGGGATCAGAGGCAAAAATGAAAGTGTGTGTGTGTGTGTGTGTGTGATAACTTTCTGTCTGAACAGAGGAAGCAGGAACCATTGACAAAGGAAATAATTGACTCAAAAATTCAGAGATATAATTGTTATGATAATCAGGAAACGCTGGCTTTATCTGCAGATAATATTATTTTGTACCTGATAAAACCAGGAAAAAGACATCTCAGTGTTGTGGGACATTCTGAGACAGATTCAAGTCTTTTCAGGATATACAATTAATGAAGATAAAACAGAGGCTATAGCTGTAAACTACGTACCCATCATGCATGAATTTGTTCAGCAATACCCATATTTTATGGTTGCATGATGGAACAAAGTACATAGGAGTGTGGATTAAAATGATTCTAATATGGCAACTGTCACTCGTTCATCTCTGTTACAAATAATAAGAAGGCTTGGGGTTTCATTTAGATGCTTTGATATACAGAGACGCATCAGGATGGATAGCAGCATCACTAAATATGAACAGACTAACAAACAGAGCTTACATATGTACATGTTCACATCTCAACAGCTAACTACAAAATGGCAGCTTGACTTGCACATGCTCAGTATTTATACAGTTGTGCAAGCCCTTGTATAGCTTCTTAAAGAGACATACACACTCATTGAGCTACAACAACTAAGGACTAAACAAAAGATAACACAAAAACTGAGGAACTGGAATCTCTTGTTTATGGGTATGGATAGCAAGATACAAGCACTGAAAATGTTTTTATTCCCTTTGGTTTTATACAGAGGTCAGGCATATTTTTATCAAACAGAATAGAAATTGTGGAAAACAATTAATAAACAGTTGAATTATTTTATCAGGGAGGGGAAGATGACAAGAGTCAAGTGGGATAAGTTCATCCTTCCAAAAGAACAAGATTGATTAGGATTATCTGATTTGAAGGGATATTTTAGAGCTACACAGTTAAGGCTCCTATACATAGCACAAGCAGAAGTCTATAATTCAAAGTGGAAAGGGATGATGACGAAACAGGGAGGGAAGCTCAAGAAATAAGGAAAGATTGGGATTTTGGATGAAGATCCCTAAGGGGAATAACCATAGCCATACAGAATATTATATTCATAAGCAGCAGAAAGTATTCTAAGAGCTAAGCCAACATGGGGATGGAGAAAAGAGACTCTACAGGTAGGGATGACTGCAGTCAGGGATACAGAGAATAGGCAAGAAGGAACAGGAATTTACTGGAGAAAACTGGGAAAGGAACCATGGTATTGGAAGCAAATACTTAGTCAGGGAAATGTAATAGAATGGGAAGAAGCCAAGAATATATTTGGGCTACAGGCTGGAGACTGCCTTTCCTATCAAGATTGATATCAGAATTTAGGCAAAGAGAAAGGAATATGAGAATCCTGAATGAAAGACCAGCACTGGTAGAGTTTTTAGTTGAATCTAGAACAGAAGTTGCTGTTAAAAGGACTATTTAATAGGGTATGACAAATATTGCATGATAACTATAGGAATTAATCAGAGCAGGTTGGAAAAGAATGGAGAGAGAGACTGGATAAACAATTCACAAAGAAACAATGTCAGGCGATATGTATGCATGGCTTCCAAATATGCAACAAAGTCTAGAAGATTTAGGATTTTTGCTTGGAAGTGTTTGCATAAGTATTTTTATACCCTGAGCAGACTCCAAAGAGTTTTTCCTTGTTTAGATTGCAAATGTTAGAGGCGTGATGAGGAAGAAGGAGGTAATTGAGAACATATTTATTTTGGGTGTAATGGGCTGGCAGGATTTAAAAATTCCCGACAGACTATTCTGTCAGAAATAATGGAAAATATCTCCACCAAAGGTATCTCCGGAAGCTAGAGTAATAACACATGTTGACAAAAATAAATAAACGTCAAAATATTTTAATGCTGATGTGCTTTTGCCCAAATACATACAGGCTTCATCAGAGTAAAATACATTACCTAATTAAAATCCTTAAATACCAAAAGAAACTGTTATGTGACCCCTTCCATCATTGCACATTTAAAGAAATAAAATCCCATAAAATACGATAATACGTTAATTTTGACATTTATTTATTTTGGTCAATGTGTGTTATTACTCTAGCTTCCGGAGATACTTTTGACAGAATATTTTTCATTATCACCTTTTGTCTGTACTTCAACCATCTTGTTGGTGGACTGCGGCTCTTACTCTGTCAGAAATACTGCGTATACAAATCGTTCTAACTTAGAAAATTCAAAACAGTATTCTGGTTCTTGACTTAAAAACTTTTTTAGATGGGATGCAGGATCTGAATTGCATAGGCATAGTAAGGCCTTATTAAGTTTTATTCTGGTGGCTGCCAAAAACAATTGCTAGAAAATGGAAATCAAAGTCTAAACCAACCATGTTTGAAGAACTGAATATTATAACAGAGATAAGAACTGGATGGTGGATCTTTAGAAAAAGGTAGGAGCAAATTACATGGAAAAATGGGAATTGTGGGAACAATACATGCAGAATAATACTTTGCAGGAAGAATGAGGTTTAGCTATATAATGTGGACTGATAATGACTGTATAGAGACAATTATATGTGATGTATAATGTTTATAACTGAAAATATTTAAATATGATTTGTTTTCACTTAAATGTATGATTGCATATGTCATAAGTGACAATTCAATAAAGATGATTAAAAATAAATAAACACGTTTGAGGGACAGATATGTATCACAAAAAGCTACTTCTTTGTAACTGTCTTCTTCACATAAAGCAAAGCACTTCTCTTGTACTAATCAAATGTAATGGATGGGTAACCTCAAATTCACCCTGGGCTTAGCGCCTTGCCCCTCATGAATAAGGGTAACATTTAAAAGTCCTTCTCATTCCTGGGTCATTTATACATAAAACATTAGGGCTAAAAACTTCATGGGAATGTATAGCCAGGCTCACAGGTTAACAGCCTAGTGAGTACATTTGAGCCTATTAAACTATAAACCTTCTTCAGGTTTTCAACAACACCAAATTAATAAATAATTACCATTCTTGTGAGGTTAAGAGGAAAATATTTGTTTTATTTATATGAGCTTAACAGTGGAAAAAGTATGGAGTTTTGTTTTACATTTTTTTGTTCTGTTAGCTGACTACAGAGATGGGTAAACTAAGCAGGGAGTTGTAGTAAGATTTGCTCTCATATGAACATGAGGGTGGAATTTTGTCAAAGCACTATTATTCAGTCTGTCTGTTTCAGGTGAACAGCCTTTGAATAACTGGGCTGTGATGTATGAGCAATAGACAGATAATGTTGCAATCCCAGTGCATTGTTTTCAGGTAAAATAAACAAACTGGTTGTAGGGGCTACAATGCAGAGGAAGATAGTAAATAATTGTATTGTTTTTATTTATTTTTATTTTGGAATGAGGCCCAAACAGAAAGGGTTGTGTGGGGCATAAACTACAATGTTAAGTAGACAGAGGGCTTTTTTTCATTACAGGATAAACAGTGGAATTAAACATTAAGGGTCATAATACTGCAGCAATAATCTTACAGGAAAATGAGAAAGCAGTGATTTGTTTATTATTGCAGGCATAATTTAACATGTAGATTCATAGGAAAATGAGTCAGTTGGAATACGATAGGAAGGAACATGACGAGGACTTTTTATTAGCAAAGCAGGGGGTCTGTTTTTCCATGGGAGTTATATAAATAATTTAAGAGACAGACTCTGCATTAGATCACTTTTTCATGAGCTCTATAAAAGTAAAACAAGCTTCAAACCAGTTTCTTATTTTATAGAATTTGCTGACCATATGAGACAACTGAATATGCTTGTTTTCAGGCATAAATGTCTGGTTAAGTTGTGGTCAATGACATGCAAATAGAAGCTGTGGAAAAGTAACTCATGTCTACCAGATATAGGTTAACTCACTACCTTTACCCTGTATACTATGTTATATTGTGTGTGTAAAAGGAACAGCCCTGTACTAACAGCCATGTGTATTTCTTCAGTAGTCTTGGATTGTTTCAGCTGATCACTCACAAGCACACACCCACATGCGGTCATGTGCATGTGGAGTAAAAAACGGTCCTGCTATAAAATAGATTGCAGATGGAAAGCATGTTTAATGAAGAAATATATTCACTATTAGGGGTTAGTTAGTTGGGAAGCTGCGGTGGTGCAGTGGTTAGCATTGCTGCCTCACAGCAAGAGGCTCTCTGGTTTGATCCTCAGCTGGGGTACCTTCTGTGCAGAGTCTGCATGTCCTCCCTGTGGTCACATGGGTTTCCTCCAGGTGCTCCAGTTTCCTCCCACATCCCAAAGACATGCTATAGGTGGATTGGATACTCCAAATTGACTGTGTGTGTGTGTGTGTGTGTGTGTGTGTGTGTGTGTGTGTGTGTGTGTGTGTGTGTGTGTGTGTGTCCGCAACATCATAAAGCTCCACTGCCAATCATGAGCAGACAGGTGATCCGCTGTGGCGACCCCTAAAAGCCAAAAGAAGAAGAGGTTAGTTAGTTGAAGGCATTTTGGAAACAGAATAAGCAATTTGTGAAACACAGCTATCTTAATGACATTCAAAGTATGAAATGTTTCTTGGGTTTACAAATCCAGCAGATGTCTCTGATACACTTTCTTTGCCTTAATTTAAAAATGTATAGAATCTAATCTCCATAAGGAAACATTGCATGAAACATATCCAGAGATGGTTCCCTCACTGTTTTAGGTTTTTGTTTCTACTTGAGTGTTAGTAAAAGGTCATAGTAACAATGTCAGATGTGACTCATGTTTTATAGTATAATATCTTAATACAAAATTAATTTACTTCTGGAAAATGCATCTTGTTTCTCTTAAAAAATTGCGCAATTTCCTTAAAATACTTTCTAAGTAATGGAAACATTTGATTGTGAAAGTAAGATGTATCCTTAATAATTCTCAGGAACAGCATATAAATCAGTCTGCAGCTTGAGAAGATTGAAATTATTGTCTGGTTTCATTTTTAACGTGATACTGCACAATTATCCAGTTACAGTCTGCTGTAGACTGACAGTAAATATATATACAAAATGAAACAATCTTCTCCTTGAGTGCATAATATCACAGAGTGCTTCAGAATTCAACACAAAACCGGGAGCTCAGATCATACCTGTCAAATTTTTAGTGCAAGAAATCCAGACAAAGACTGACAAAATGGGGGACAAAGGTCCAAAAATAGGGATAGATTTTAAATATTGTTCTCATAAACTTTAGACAGTTGCTAGAGTAATATGGTTTGTGTTAACATACATTATCTTAAGGATTTTAAGAAACAAATTCAAATGTATATAATTATTTATTGATTTATTGGTCCAGATGACATACCAGTGGAAGCATGGAGGTGCTTAGGAGAAATGGCAGTGGAGTTTTTAACCAGATTGTTTAATGAAATCTTGGAAAGTCATAGAAAGCCTGAGCAATGGAGAAAAAGTGTTTTGGTACCTATTTTTAAGAATAAGGATGATGTGCCGAGCTGTAGTAACTACAGAGGGATACAACTGATCAGTCACAGCTTGAAGTTATGGGAAAGAGTAGTGGAAGCTACGTTAAGAAGGGAGGCAATGATTAGTGATCAGTAGTATGGTTTCATGCCAGGAAAGAGCACTACAGATGCGATGTTTGCTCTGAGAGTGTTGATGGAGAAATATAGAGAAGGTCAGAAGGAGTTGCATTGTGTATTTGTTGTCTTGGAGAAAGCATATGATAGGGTGCCTAGAAAGGAGTTGTGGTTATTGTATGAGGAAGTCGGGAGTGGCAGAGAAGTATGTAAGAGTGGTGCAGGATATGTACGAGGGTAGTGTGACAGTGGTTATGTCTGCGGTGGGAGTGACAGATGCATTTAAAGTGGAGGTGGGGTTACATCAAGGATCAGCTCTGAGCCCTTTCATATTTGCAATGGTGATGGACAGGTTGACAAACGAGATCAGACAGGAGGCCCCATGGACTATGATGTTTGCAGATGACATTATGATCTGTAGTGAGAGTAGGGATTAGATTGAGAAGATCTTGAAGAGGTGGAGATATGCTCTATAGAGAAGAGGAATGAAGGTCAGCAGGACTAAGACAGAATATATGTGTGTGAATGAGAGGGAGGATAGAGGAATGGTGAGGATGTAGAGAGTAGACCTGGCGAAGGTGGATGCATTTAAGTACTTGGGATCAACAGGTCAGAGTAATGGTGAGTGTGGAAGAGAAGTGAAGAAGAGAGTACAGGCAGGGTGGAATGGGTGAAGAAGAGTGTCAGGAGTGATTTGTGACAGACGGGTACCAGTAAGAGTGAAAGGGAAAGTCTACAAGAGGGTAGTGAGACCAGCTATGTTGTATGGGTTGGAGATGGTGGTCAGAGCTGGAAGTGGCAGAGATAAAGATGTTAAGATTTGCACTGGGTGTGACAAGGATGGACAGGATTAGGAATCAGTATATTAGAGGGTCAACTCAGGTTGGATGGTTTGGAGACAAAGTCAGAGAAGCGAGATTGCATTGGTTTGGATATGTGCTGAGGAGGGATGCTGGGTATATTGAGGAAATGATGCTAAGGATGGAGCTGCCAGGTAAGAGGAAAAGAGGAAGGCCTAAGATAAGGTTTATGGCTGTGGTGAGAGAGGACATGCAGGTGGTTGGTGTGACAGAGCAAGATGCAGAGGATAGGAAGAAATGGAAATAGATCATCTGCTGTGGCGACCCCTAATGAGAACAGCTTAAAGAGAAGAAGATCGTTATTTATTGATTTCAAATCTCAGATCAACCCAGCAATTTGCCAGAAAACCACAAATGTTATAAGGAATAGACCAAAAATATGAGGCAAAAATCTGAACAGTTGAGAGGTACTGGTGGGGAGGGAAGTATATGACACTTAAGCAGATTTCAGGCCGACATATTGACAATGTATCCATGTGACCAGATAAACAGTAATGGCAGAGCTAAACTGAAATCAGATCTTTACTCATTTAACTGGCATACATCATATTCAAAGCATTTTCATATTCTCCCCATTGCTAAGTGGCGTGACAGGCAACAAGCATTATGAATCATGACCCTGAAGCTGTAAGCGGCGGCAGATCTCTTTATTTCCTAAATGACACTGTGATCCAGCTCTGTGATGGTTTGTCTATGTGTAGGCGGGAGGAAGGCATAATGGTTAAGGTATTTACCTAGCAGACACAAGGTGCAGGGTTTAATTCTCACATGGGGTAATTGACTAGGCTTAAAATGGCCCACAAGGACAGTTAGCCTAGTACAGTCCTCAGCTGCTAAAGCATTCTAATTATTGTGGCATGTTGAATGTGAAATTGTTGTGGAAATGCTGCATCTTAAATGTTGTTTTATAGTGAATATGATGTACTGCTATGAAAATACTGTGTTAGTTGAACTGCTATGTATACACTATATAATATTTACGTATTTGTTTATTTATTGCTTTTGTTTACAGGGAGAGTCTCACTGGGTGCAAGTCCCACTTTCATGAGAGGCCCTGGGAGAAATATTCCATTTTACAGAATCACTAGAAGGCAGTTATACAAGATTTACATAACACATGTACATACATACATAGAATAGTGATGATATGACAGTTAATCAAAACATTAGAGTTATTCAAAACAAGAATACAGTAAAACATTAGCTAATAACAAACTTATAAAAGTCAAGTTATTTGCAGAAGGAATCAGTTGTAATTAGATATTAAGTAGGAGACAGCAAAGGAATTATAGGATGAAGATGGATATAGTAAAACGTACACCAGCAGAGGCCATGCAACAGCTGAAACTGATTTGAGACACCTCCAAAACATCAGCTAAAGGAGAGAGCTTAAGCTCCATAGAAAATAAACATTTTCATCTTAGAGATTCTTAAGTTCCAACGTGGAGTGTTCATTGTTTTTTTTATTATACAATTGTGCTTCCTATTTGAGAAGGCATGCTATTCTTTCTTTTGAATTCTTGGATGTTTCCAGATGGAGAATATTTATTTATGTGCTTTTGTTTACAGGCAAAGTCTAACTGGCTCATACCTCTCAACTGTCCAGATTTTAGTAGAATGCCCAGACTTTTGCTTTATATTCTTGGTCTGTTCCTCATAAAAATTTATGTTTTTTCTAGCAAATCACTGAGGATTGACTTCACTAAATAATGACATAAATTTGAGTTTCAGACTTCACATCCTTCAGAAAATGCATGCAAACACAATTTCTGTTAATCTACCAACTTTCTATGTTTATAACAGCAATATTTAAAATACGTCCATATTTTGGAGCCTTAACGCCCCTTTATTTTAGGTTTTGTCTAGATTTCTGCTGCTAATAAGTTGAGAGTTATGAACTGGGTACAACTCCCATTTTCAGCAGAGACCTATGGAGTGGAGCTCTTAGAAATACTAGCTGTAAAATTTAACAAAATATAAACAAGGTTTAAAGAAATATGTACAAAAACTGTGAAATTCATTACAACTGAATACACAGGAAATATCACACAAAATTGTAGTAAATTCTAAGAAGTTACGTTGATGTATGTTACAGAACATCACTGAAGCATGAAATTACCAGTATAAATGTGATAAAATCATTATGCCGCAGAGAGCATCAAACTCTGGTAGCTAAAATAATGTGATATGCAGCTATAATGATGCTTATTTGTGAGCTAATAAAAAAAACTGAAGTATCTATGTTTTTCATGGGAACATTTCTGATTATTTATTTTTGCAGAACATACCTGATTTTTTTCATATTTTGCTGTGCTGTTAGCATATGCTGATTGAAAAGTCTGGCCTGTCAGTTGTATTCAATGACTGGCTTTTTTTCTCTTGGTTTATGCTCAATTAACAATGGGCATGCTGACTGGGCAGTCCAATCAGTGTACCTGTTTTTGAAAAACAATGACCCATTATTGTATAGTTTTTTTGCTAAACTTTCATAAACAAGTTGACATACCTTGTAAACTATACAACCTAGACATATACTGTTAGAACACTTTTGTTACCCAGACATAAGCTTTGACATAACGGCAAAAAATTACTTTCTGACTGCATGTTTAGTGAGATATTTACAGAAATATGAAAACATATGCTTGATTGTATAATTAACAAAATAGATAACAATGGAAATCTCTGAAGATGTGCAACTTACAATGCATATATTAGTGTGTTCTTCAACAATATTTAAGATTTCACCTGATGTCATGCAATAGATGGTAAGTCACTTGTTTTGAAGTATTAAATACATATGGAAATTTTGCTTATTGTTACAATTACTAATAAAAAGCTTGCAGTATCTCCAGTGTATTGGGAAATAAACGGGCATTGACAATGAATTTTCCTGTTTCCCAACATAGCATGTCACACCATATCCTTCAATAGCACGTAGTTCTTTCAGTTTTGAAAATATGAACATAAATATAAAATATGAATAATAATTGGTAAAAAGTGATTAATTTCTCTACCATGAGATCTCCTACATTACTAATCTTATTGTCATTTTATTAATTATTCCTTGACCTTTCTAATACCGACTTTTATTTGCTGTAAGTCACTTAGTTAAAGAAGCCAGACCCAAAAAAGGTGTGGACACCAGAAGGAGCTGTGGGTTTTAACTGGACCAATATGAAAAGGTGTTATAGGTTTAAATGAGATATAGAGGTTCAGGCAGTTCAATTCATGAATTTTCAGCCCCCATATATTCTAGTTTAAACATAAACAGATATATGTTGTCTATAAGTATAACATCTACTGTGAGTGCAGTTTTGTTGTTTAAAGATGATTCATTACCAGGCTTAAATGGGGCATATAGCAAGAAAACAAACTCCACTCCTCGCCAGTACGGTATGCTCTGCCAAACCAATGTATAAGTGAACACAACAGGCCAGCATAGACAGTCAAAATACTTTTATTACATAGAAGATAAATACAGAACAAGAATTGCCCTAGAAAATAGGTAAAGTTTCAAACCGGTTTCGGCTTGGCAGTCTTCTTCAGTGAAAATAACATATAATTTCATAACCAAACTCATGAGTATTTATACATGACACCAACCAATAGCAAACAATGGTATGGTCCAACCCCAAAATTAATGTCAAAGTATATACAAAGTGCTACCGCATATTACTAATTAAACCAAAATTATTTCTAATAAGATACCTAACATATATATAAAAAAATATATAATGTAAAAAATTTTTACATAACTACATAGTAACCAAGGTGTATATTACATTCATATAAGAACAAAATACAAATTTGATCTAATTAAATCAAATTCAACAAATGTATATCCCTCTCAGCAAAAATAAGTAAGGAGTGTACAAAAACATAGCAACCATATATAATATAATAATAGTGTTATTCGGCAAATATTCAATATATGAACAAAATAATGTATATTTCACATATCTGTCATGTATGTATGACAAGACCAAAATACTACAAAAATACTACAAAAACCAAACATGTGTATATATAGTATATATACATTTGAGTATATAATCTATATTTACCAAAGTGTATGTAGATTACATTAGCACCATGGAGATGAATAACTAGACATGTTGTTGAGATAAGCATAGGGGACATGTTCATCAAAAATCTTATATAGTTCAAAAGTACATACGTACAATCAATGTATATCATAACAACAATGTGTACAAAATTATTAATATTGTCCCTAAATTTGTATGTAACATATTTAAAGGCATTAACATAGTCTAGTATCTGTTATTCATAAAGGAGCAACAAGTATTAAATAGATTCACCGTGGTATCACCGGATTACATAATATCTATTGGTAGCACCATATGTTAGATACTAATCTAACAATTTTAATTTATTTCATCAGGATAACTCCATCCTAGTCATACTGTTTCCGGTGTATACCCAGGTATTAAATATTATAAATGGTCATTAAGTCCTGACGGAAAAAGAGCCCCTAGGTGAATGATCCAATATTTTTCCTTGTGGCTGAGAATGCTGTGCCAACCTTGTAGGTTGCTCCTGTCTCCAGTAATTTTATCAATAATAGTAAACATGAATTTGGCTTTTGGATGTTTAATAGTGTGTCTGTATAGAGCATTGGTGTCTTTCTTATTCCTAATATCACTCTTATGTTCACCCATCCTAATTCTTAATGAATGTGATGTCTGTGCCACATAGAATGCTGAACACTGACATGTGGACAGATATATTACCCAAGTGCTGGAGCAGTTACCAAAAACCCTAAGGTCATAAACTCTGCTCGTATTTGCACTGGTGAATTGTTTTAACTTACTTACTTGATTGCAAGATGTACAGTGGCCACATGGGAATGTGCCCAAGAGTTGATCCCCAGATATGGTCAGCTGTTTGTACTTGGCCCCACTGCTCTCTTTGTGTTTGTAGTGCGAAAATAAGGCTCCTAGGGTTCTACCCCGTCTGTACGAAAACTGGCATTTAGATCCTAATATTTCTCTGAGATGGTTATTAGCCAACAGAATATTCCAATTATCATCCAGAATATTCCTGATGACATTATGATTTCTGCCATATGTGGTCACGAATCTGAGTGTGGATTCTTGTGTCGTTTGTGATGGTTCCCTATATTTGAGTAGTGAATTCCTGTCTTGTTTTTCTGACCATGTACTGGCTGAATGGATATCATGGGTGATATCCTCTCTCCAGGAATCTATTCTGAAGGTCTGCCTTGGCTTCTTCAAAATCCAATCTAGAGGAACTGATACGTCTGATCCTGAGAAACTGAGATTTTGGTATGTTGTGGATGGTGTGGCGTGGATGCATGCTGGATGCATGTAATAGAGTATTATATTGTGGATATTTCCTGTGAATTTTGGTATTCAGTGTATGATCATGATTTCTGTAAACTGTTACATCCAAATAATCAATGGTTTGTGAATAAAATGTTATTGTAAACTGTATACCCCAAATGTTACCATTTAGATATTCAACAAATTCATATAGATATGTGGAATCAGCACGCCACACCATCCAACAGTCGTCCAGGTATCTACGCCATATATCAATTTCCACCAAATATATATTGTGTAGTGGATTGTATATAAGGCATTCCTCAAGATATGCCATAAATAATTTGGTGTAGATGGGGGCAAAAGATGCCCCCATGGCAGTACCTTGTAGTTGCCAGTAACATACCCCTTGAAAATAAAAGACGTTCTTATTGAGCACATGTTCTGCCATACAACTAATAAGTGTGTTGAAGCCAGGTGAATAGAGATTAGTCTTCTCTAAGCAGTATTGTAATGCCTGCAACCCCGCCCAATGGGGTATGCTAGTATATAGGTACTTTACGTCCAACGTACACATGAGCCAATGTCGTTCCAATTGGGTATCCTGTATAATTTGTAAAAATTGTGTTGTGTCTTGTATTCTAGCCCTGACTTCTTTCAGTAATGGTTTTAATTGTACTGTCAGAAACACAGAAAGTGGTAATATAAGTGAACCAATACCTGCAACAATCGGTCTGCCTGGTGGTTTAGAAATAGATTTATGAATTTTCGGAAGTAGGTACAGAATTTGCTTTTGTGGGTCTGTCACTGTAAGATGTTGAGCTGTTTTCGGGGTAATAATGCCTTCTTCAACTGCCAAGTTAAGAAATTAATCGATTTCTTTTTTGAAATGACTGGTGGGATCTATACCCATATGCATATAGCATTTGGTATCTGACAGTTGTTCCATGCCTTCATTGATGTAATAGTTCATATTAAGAATCACAACGGCCCCACCCTTATCAGCTGGTAGTATTACTATATTGTGATTATTTTTCAGTTCAGCGAGGGACATTTTTTCAGGCATACTGATGTTCTCCTTCATAATATGTGATTCTGAGTGGGGCAAATGTAGGTCACGTAGAACAGACTGTTGGAATATAGCCACATGTTTGTTCATTTGTGGTTGAAATTGAGATTTATGAAATTGGAAGTCAGCAGTTCTTTGAGAGATTGATGAGTTTTGATCTGAAAAAAATATTTTCAGGTTAAGGTTACGACAGAACTTCATGACATCTGATACAGTATTATAGTCATCACAAAAAAAGCTTGGTACAAAACCCAATCCTTTATTTAGTAACTTTTGTTGTTTATTGGTTAAAACAATATCAGACAAATTTAATACATTTTGATACTTAGGTTCTATTGTCTGAGTAAGGTTGTTATCAGCCCCTCCATTGATTCTGTACCAATTCCTCCACTTATGTTTGCAGCCACCGCGCCGCTTTCCCCCTTGCCTAAAGGGATGGTTGAGTTGGACCTTTTTCGCATTGGTGATTCATGTGTTAGTGCATTCTCACTGTCAGTATAAGAGGACTCCTCCCCTGAGGTACTGGTAAAGGATTTGTCAGGGTGTTTAAGAATAGATATGGGTCTTTTTCTGGTTCTGCCCCTAGCTGGTCCAGAGTAGGTATCATCAAATCTAACAGATCTCTGGATATCAAAAGGATGTCCCCTTTTGTAGTCCATGATATCTCTATTAAATTTTTTAATTTTCCTATCCTTAGTTAACTTTTCAAATGAAGCTAGTTCCTTGGACAGCCTCACCACAGTGCTTTCATACATGGGAGGTGAATGGTATTTCTTGCGTTCTGCACGAATGCTTTTGACCTCAGATATATTAGCATCAATAGCTCTTTCGTAATATGAGGCCAAAATTTTGACAAAGTTCATGGACCCTTCTTGCAATGCTTGATTCCATTCTGTGGTTAGTCTCTCTTCAGATCTACTAACCATAGGTCGAAGTCTGATTCTAAGGCCATGAGGTGCCATATTTTTGTGACTGTATGCTCGAAATAGCCTTGAGTGCCAAATGTTGTCCCTTAAGCTTTTTAAGCCCTTACCAAGGTTTTGGAAGGCCAATTCACATCCATCTGATGTATTAAGATTAATATTGTTAGAGTTATTGCTTGAGACCTGTTCAACACCAAATACACCAATATCATCTCGATCAGCACATAACCCATCGAGTAAAGTATCTAAATCCATGGTTAGGATCCAAATTTGTGAAAACAGATGGTGATTGGTCAGACTGTCCAAAGAAACAAGCTAAACACTTATATTATTAATAGCCAAGTTCTAAGATGTCCAATGTGCCTGAATTAGCCAAGCTAAAAGATATATTTAGATAGGAATATTAGGCCAGAGGCAGAACTAGAAAATCTCAAAAAATATCAGAAACACCACACAATTTTGTTGGTATAAAAAACATGAGTGTCATACATCAATTAGACACTCAAAGGTTTGAGTATTCTATGGTCATAGCTTACAAACATATGTATTCAAAAAATAGATATTTAGAACAAAGGAATTGTTTGCCTCTACATTCAGACTACACTGAATGTATAATAATGAATACTAAATAAGTATTAAGTAAACTAACCCTTATTTGTCCTGTAAGGTAATGGCATTATGATATATAAACTAAATATGACATAATTGTGTGTTCATGACACATATTAAATATCTAAGGAATATTTTAATGGAAATGTCCACTCATCTATGTGCAATAATAAATTGAATATATTTATATTTATAATCCTAGGCAGTAGCTCCTAATGTAATCTACATACACTTTGGTAAATATAAATTATATACTCAAATGTATATATACACATGTTTGGTTTTTGTAGTATTTTTGTAGTATTTTGGTCTTGTCATACATACATGACAGTTATGTGAAATATACATTATTTTGTTCATATATTGAATATTTGCCGAATAACACTATTATTATATTATATATGGTTGCTATGTTTTTGTACACTCCTTACTTATTTTTGCTGAGAGGGATATACATTTGTTGAATTTGATTTAATTAGATCAAATTTGTATTTTGTTCTTATATGAATGTAATATACACCTTGGTTACTATGTGGTTATGTAAAAATTTTTTACATTTTATATTTTTTATATGTATGTTAGGTATCTTATTAGAAATAATTTAGGTTTAATTAGTAATATGCGATAGCACTTTGTATATACTTTGACATTAATTTTGGGGTTGGACCATACCATTGTTTGCTATTGGTTGGTGTCATGTATAAATAATCATGAGTTTGGTTACGAAATTATATGTTATTTTCACTGAAGAAGGCTGCCAAGCCAAAATCGGTTTGAAACTTTACCTATTTTCCAGGGCAATTCTTGTTCTGTATTTATCTTCTATGTAGTAAAAGTATTTAGACTGTCTATGCTGGCCTCTTGTGTTCACTTATACATTGGTTTGGCCGAGCATACCGTACTGGCGAGGAGTGGAGTTCGTTTAGTTCAGTTGGAGCTCGCTGTTGAATTGCAGTCTACACTGTCGGCAATAGAGGGCTTTTCCCCTGGAAACATTATCATCAACCGGTCTCTTTGGATGGCTAACCCTTGTGAAGTGTTTTTTCATTATTACATATAACTACGGATTACTGGGTTTTCTTCTATGTATTGAACTCTTGGCAAATCTAAGAAATGCTGGCAAACATTTTTTAAGGTACTGTGACTATCATAAGGTTGTGGTGTGCTATTGCGATTTAGAGATCATTATGCTCTATAGGGGCTTACATCGATACACAATATTCCAGGAAATCTGTATGGTGTTGGCGAGTATAGCCTAAGGTACTATTAGTTAAATTCAGCTATTGTGTTGTGCTTATGCATTTGGGAACTACTACGCTCTATCAGGACATTCATCGATACAACATTTCAGTGAATCACGTATTTCAGACACTGTGGGACTGTTATAGTTACTATCGTTTTGTTCCCTAAAATTTGGTGCTATTTTACTCGAGGAGTGAAAAACGTGGACATTGAAATACTTTTCTATAAAACTTTTAAGAACGCCAACTGCTTTCATCTAAGGGGAGGCCATTTTGTACTGACAAACTTGGGACTTTTACTGATACTAAAACAGGGTCCTTTTTCTCTCCAAATAGATTTTTTTAAATGTTTGGATCAATACGTATGTGTAGACGATGATTACTACTATATATTTGGTCACAATGTAGTACGTTCTAACTTTTTGTCTATTGTATTGTCTACAACTTATGAGCTCTTATTGAGCACAATATGGTTTGGAACTTGTATAACTGAGCACAACAAATGAACGGTTTAGGGTTAGCTTAATCTCTTTAACTTCTTTGCTAGTAGCAGAGCATATTAGGCTTGAATTGTACTAATTATCATAACCAGGTAGTGTCTTTTGTATCTTGCCTATACTAATAAGTTATATGACCTAACGAGATTCCTACAAATGACTATGGCCAAGCATATAGTTTGATTACTTAAGGTCTATAGGTTTTACATGTAATATGATTAAGTGCGTACTGAATATAGTTTATTTTTTATTTTAAACAACAAATAACACATCAGCTTTGGTGTTTGAACTACACTGTATTGGGAGTGTGCCTTTGTTATAACATACTCTATTTTAGGAAGGCATAAATCTTTTCAGCTATGCACATTTATTAGGAACTAAAACAAGTTTCTAATTCTGTTATGTACAGTATAATTATAATTTAGGGAAGAATTCATTCATATCATTTACTTGATAGCTTCTAATAATATAAGGTCCTAATTATACTAGTATAAGGCCTTGTTTATGGTTATATTACTTTACATATAGACCATATAATCACGCATTGAACTTTAGTGGCTACAATTGAGAGTGTAGGATAATCTCTGATTATTCGGATAAATGTAGGTTGCTTTGACAGTTTTCATGGTACATATTATATTATATACTGAATTACTAAGTACATTTTGTGGTCACAAATGTAGGATGAGCACTACTTCGGGTCATACAGCCATATGTATGTTCTTTAGGAATATATTTTAGGTTAAAACCTATGGCTAGGAGTAATAATTTCCCCTTTTGATATAACATTGACAACAACGGGATAACTGAGGAGCTACTGTCCAGGATTATAAATATAAATATATTCAATTTATTATTGCACATAGATGAGTGGACATTTGCATTATAAGATTCCTTAGATATTTAATATGTGTCATGAACACACAATTATGTCATATTTAGTTTATATATCATAGTGCCATTACCTTACAGAACAAATAAGGGTTAGTTTACTTAATACTTATTTAGTATTCATTATTATACATTCAGTGTAGTCTGAATGTAGAGGCAAACAATTCCTTTGTTCTAAACATCTATTTTTGAATACATATGTTTGTAAGCTATGACCATAGAATACTCAAACCTTTGAGTGTCTAATTGATGTATGACACTCATGTTTTTTATACCAACAAAATTGTGTGGTGTGTCTGATATTTTTTGAGATTTTCTAGTTCTGCCTCTGGCCTAATATTCCTATCTAAATGCATCTTTTAGCTTGGCTAATTCAGGCACATTGGACATCTTAGAACTTGGCTATTAATAATATAAGTGTTTAGCTTGTTTCTTTGGACAGTCTGACCAATCACCATCTGTTTTCACAAATTTGGATCCTAACCATGGATTTAGATACTATACTCGATGGGTTATGTGCTGATCAAGACGATATTGGTGTGTTTGGTGTTGAACAGGTCTCAAGCAATAACTCTAACAATATTAATCTTAATACATCAGATGGATGTGAATTGGCCTTTCAAAACCTTGGTAAGGGCTTAAAAAGCTTAAGGGACAACATTTGGCACTCAAGGCTATTTCGAGCATACAGTCACAAAAATATGACACCTCATGGACTTAGAATCAGACTTCGACCTATGGTTAGTAGATCTGAAGAGAGACTAACCACAGAATGGAATCAAGCATTGCCAGAAGGGTCCATGAACTTTGTCAAAATTTTGGCCTCATATTACGAAAGAGCTATTGATGCTAATATATCTGAGGTCAAAAGCATTCGTGCAGAACGCAAGAAATACCATTCACCTCCCATGTATGAAAGCACTGTGGTGAGGCTGTCCAAGGAACTAGCTTCATTTGAAAAGTTAACTAAGGATAGGAAAGTTAAAAAATTTAATAGAGATATCATGGACTACAAAAGGGGACATCCTTTTGATATCCAGAGATCTGTTAGATTTGATGATACCTACTCTGGACCAGCTAGGGGCAGAACCAGAAAAAGACCCAGATCTATTCTTAAACACCCTGAAAAATCCTTTACCAGTACCTCAGGGGAGGAGTCCTCTTATACTGACAGTGAGAATGCACTAACACATGAATCACCAATGCGAAAAAGGTCCAACTCAACCATCCCTTTAGGCAAGGGGGAAAGTGGCGCGGTGGCCGCAAACATAAGTGGAGGAATTGGTACAGAATCAATGGAGGGGCTGATAACAACCTTACTCAGACAATAGAACCTAAGTATCAAAATGTATTAAATTTGTCTGATATTGTTTTAACCAATAAACAACAAAAGTTACTCAATAAAGGATTGGGTTTTGTACCAAGCTTTTTTTGTGATGAATATAATACTGTATCAGATGTCATGAAGTTCTGTCGTAACCTTAACCTGAAAATATTTTTTTCAGATCAAAACTCATCAATCTCTCAAAGAACTGCTGACTTCCAATTTCATAAATCCCAATTTCAACCACCAATGAACAAACATGTGGCTATATCCCAACAGTCTCTTCTACGTGACTTACATTTTCCCCACTCAGAATCACATATTATGAAGGAGATCATCAGTATGCCTGAAAAAATGTCCCTCGCTGAACTGAAAAATAAACACAATATAGTAATACTACCAGCTGATAAGGGTGGGGCCGTTGTGATTCTTAATATGAACTATTACATCAATGAAGTTATGGAACAACTGTCGGATACCAAATGCTATATGCATATGGGTATAGATCCCACCAGTCATTTCAAAAAAGAAATCGATTCATTTCTTAACTTGGCAGTTGAAGAAGGCATTATTACCCTGAAAACAGCTCAACATCTTACAGTGACAGACCCACAAAAGCAAATTCTGTACCTACTTCTGAAAATTCATAAATCTATTTCTAAACCACCAGGCAGACCGATTGTTGCAGGTATTGGTTCACTTATAGAACCACTTTCTGTGTTTCTGACAGTACAATTAAAACCATTACTGAAAGAAGTCAGGGCTAGAATACAAGACACAACCCAATTTTTATAAATTATACAGGATACCCAATTGGAACCACATTGGCTCATGTGTACGTTGGATGTAAAGTCCCTATATACTAGCATACCACATTGGGCAGGGTTGCAGGCATTACAATACTGGTTAGAGAAGACTAATCTCTATTCACCTGGCTTCAACACACTTATTATTTGTATGGCAGAACATGTGCTCAATAAGAACGTCTTTTATTTTCAAGGGGTATGTTACTGGCAACTACAAGGTACTGCCATGGGGGCATCTTTTGCCCCCATCTACGCCGATTTATTTATGGCATATCTTGAGGAATGCCTTATATACAATCCACTACACAATATATATTTGGTGGAAATTGATATATGGCGTAGATACCTGGACGACTGTTGGATGGTGTGGCGTGCTGATTCCACATATCTATATGAATTTGTTGAATATCTAAATGGTAACATTTGGGGTATACAGTTTGCAATAATATTTTATTCACAAACCATTGATTATTTGGATGTAACAGTTTACAGAAATCATGATCACACACTGAATACCAAAATTCACAGGAAATATCCACAATATAATACTCTATTACATGCATCCAGCATGCATCCACGCCACACCATCCGCAACATACCAAAATCTCAGTTTCTCAGGATCAGATGTATCAGTTCCTCCGGATTGGATTTTGAAGAAGCCGAGGCAGACCTTCAGAACAGATTCTTGGAGAGAGGATATCACCCATGATATCCATTCAGCCAGTACATGGTCAGACAGACAAGATAGGAACTCACTACTTAAATATAGGGAACAATCACAAACGACACAAGAATCCACACTTAGATTTGTGACTACATATGGTAGAAATCATAATGTCATCAGGAATATTCTGGATGATAATTGGAATATTCTGTTGGCTAATAACCATCTCAGAGAAATATTAGGATCTAAATGCCAGTTTTCGTACAGATGGGGTAGAACCCTAGGAGCCTTATTTTCACACTACAAACACAAAGAGAGCGGTGGGGCCAAGTACAAACAGCTGACCATATCTGGGGATCAACTCTTGGGCACATTCCCATGTGGCCACTGTACATCTTGCAATCAAGTAAGTAAGTTAAAACAATTCACCAGTGCAAATACGAGCAGAGTTTATGACCTTAGGGTTTTTGGTAACTGCTCCAGCACTTGGGTAATATATCTGGCCACATGTCAATATTCAGCATTCTATGTGGGACAGACATCACATTCATTAAGAATTAGGATGGGTGAACATAAGAGTGATATTAGGAATAAGAAAGACACCAATGCTCTATACAGACACACTATTAAACATCCAAAAGCCAAATTCATGTTTACTATTATTGATAAAATTACTGGAGACTGGAGCAACCTACAAGGTTGGCACAGCATTCTCAGCCACAAGGAAAATATTGGATCATTCACCTAGGGCCTCTATTTCCGTCAGGACTTAATGACAATTTATAATATTTAATACCTGGGTATACACCGGAAACAGTATGACTAGGATGGAGTTATCCTGATGAAATAAATTAAAATTGTTAGATTAGTATCTAACATATGGTGCTACCAATAGATATTATGTAATCCAGTGATACCACGGTGAATCTATTTAATACTTGTTGCTCCTTTATGAATAACAGATACTAGACTATGTTAATGCCTTTAAATATGTTACATATGAAGTTAGGGACAATATTAATAATTTTGTATACATTGTTGTTGTGATATACATTGATTGTACGTATGTACTTTTGGACTATATAAGATTTTTGATGAACATGTCCCCTATGCTTATCTCAACAACATGTCTAGTTATTTATCTCCATGGTGCTAATATAATCTACATACACTTTGGTAAATATAGATTATATACTCAAATGTATATATACATAAGTTTTATATATACACATGTTTGTTTTTTGTAGTATTTTTGTAGTATTTTGGTCTTGTCATACATACATGACAGATATGTGAAATATACATTATTTTGTTCATATATTGAATATTTGCCGAATAACACTATTATTATATTATATATGGTTGCTATGTTTTGTACACTCCTTACTTATTTTTGCTGAGAGGGATATACATTTGTTGAATTTGATTTAATTAGATCAAATTTGCATTTTGTTCTTATATGAATGTAATATACACCTTGGTTACTATGTGGTTGTGTAAAAAATTTTTTACATTATATATTTTTTTATATATATGTTAGGTATCTTATTAGAAATAATTTAGGTTTAATTAGTAATATGCGATAGCACTTTGTATATACTTTGACATTAAGTTTGGGGTTGGACAATATCATTGTTTGCTATTGGTTGGTGTCATGTATAAATAATTATGAGTTTGATTACAAAATTATATGTTATTTTCACTGAAGAAGGCTGCCAAGCTGAAACCGGTTTGAAACTTTACCTATTTTCCAGGGCAATTCTTGTTCTGTATTTATCTTCTATGTAATAAAAGTATTTAGACTGTCTATGCTGGCCTCTTATGTTCGCATATAGCAAGAAACCTGTTTTCAAGTTGAGACAGTTTAAACACTGAATGAATTCAACCTACCTTAATAACACACCCACACATATATATTTCAGTTTGATAACCGGGGAAGTCCACTGGGCCAAGTGGAAGCCCGGGGAGAACAGCTCCAATGAACAATATAAGACAAACCAAAGTTATACAATTGTAGTTTTTATAGACTTGAGAAATACAGCTTAATACAAATGAGAAAAATTAAACTTATGACAGGAAATGCAGAAAATGAGATATAGGTGGTGGTGAAGTATATACATAGTTAGATACAGTTTGATATAGAGCACCTAGGTAGGATTATACTAGTTGCAGTAGGAGACTGTCCAGTGTGGGTTTAATGGCGTCAAGTAGTAGGTGAGCAAAGGTGTGAGGAGTATGTGTAGAGGGGTGGAGTGGTAGTTATGTTGGATAGTGGCATTGGCATGCCCATTTTAAAGATAGGTGTGAGAACAAGAGAGATTTGAAGTTATTCTGATTTGATGTATTGTGAAGGGGTGGAGGGATTTCCATTGTTTAGATAAAGAGCAGGATAGCAGGAGGTGGCCAGGGGTCATGAGGGTTTGTAGATTTGTAAGAGATGTTGTTTTTCTAATCTAAGTGAGCAGTTAGGAATGTAGGGGGTTAAGGTGGTAAAGAGAGAGGGGCAGCTGGAGGGTTTGAAGATGAGCTCGTGGGCAGTGGTGAGTTTAAGGAAGGTGAGGTAATTGGGCAGTTCAAGCCATTGTAGAGTATGGAGAGAGTGTCAATGGTGGGAAGAGTCTTTTGAATTGGTAGTGAATTTGTTTATTTTATTGTAGCAGGATTCGAGTTTAGATTCCAGGCCAAGTTGGAGGTTGATAAGTAGGGGAGTGCTGTACATAAGAGATGGGAGAAGGTAGGAGGATGCTAGGTTTTTTTCTGGTGGAGGGGGTGAGGTAGCGGTTGGGTCTGTACAGGAGCCCTAGCTTTTGGTGTATTTTTTCGATGGTGGTTTAGATATGAGTGTCAGACTTTAGATGTCCACCAGTGATGACACCAAGCAGTTTAGTGTTTGATACAATTTCACTGGGGATGTTATTCTGACTGAATATGGAGAATGAGTTTTTGTTGATTTGGGAGTTTCTAGAGGGGGAAAAGATCTTTAATTTAGTTTTATTAGCGTTTAGGGCTAGATGATTGTTTTGCATCCAGGTTTCTGTTTTAGAGAAAGCTGCTTGAGTTAGTAGAAGTAGGTCAGAGGGGGAGTATGCTGAGGAAATTATTGTTGAATCATCAACATACTGGATTAGTGAGGAGTCAGGGATGGTGTGGTAGAAGTTATTGATAAATATGTTGAAGCATAAAGGATGTAGAACAGAACCTTGAGACACTCCAGTGGGGGTGTGAAGGAAGGGAGAGGTAGTGATTTCCACTGGATGGCTTGTTGACAGTCGGAAAGGTAGCTAGAGAACTAGGCTATGGTTGAAGAAGAGTGGTTGAAAGAGGAGAATTGGGATAGGAGTAGAGGGTGGGAGGCAGTGGCAAAAGCTTTGGATAGGTCAAGGAACAGGGAAGATACAGTTTGGCAGAGTCACGTCCTTGGTTGATGGTCTCGAGAAAGGAAAGGACGGCAGTCATGGTACTGTGGCCTGGGCAGAAGCCATGTTGAGTGGGGGTGAGGAGGTTGTTGTGTGTTAGATATAGCATCAGTTGTGTGTGAATGGATACATTTCTCCAGGATTTTAGACAGTGGGGAAAGGATGGCAATAGGCCTAAAGTTGGTGGTGTCAGCATATTTGCCTCCTTTATGAAGAAGGATGATGTAGGCATGACGCCAGATAGATGGGACATGTACTTCTTGAATGGATCTGTTTATTAAGATGGAAATGGGAAAGGCAATGCTGGGAAGCAGGTAGTCTGAGGAATGCAGATGGAAGATTGTCAGGTGCGTTGCAGCTAGGTTTTAGTTGGAGGAGAAGTTTTTTTTTTTTTTTTTTCAATAATAAATAATGACCTTCATTTTATTCACATCAAGGTCTTAGTGTCATATATACTTTGTACTCTTGTTATGGAGGTAAAGGTCGGATGTTTATATTCAAACTAGTGAAATCAGTACATAATGGGTGACACTGCCCCTTTTACATGTGGATATGCAATTATACACTAAAAAAACAGGCACTATACAATAAACTAAAATGGCTGTTCTGATTAAAAATATACACATTTTCACCATTGCCACTTTTGTTTTTTGTTTTTTTTTTAATTTTCTTTATTAACAATTTTTTTAACAATGCATATAAACAAAAACATCAAAGGATCATAAACATACATACAGATTTTACATTATAAGTCAACTATATACAAATCTCATCTACATCCTGTCGAACCGAGTTGATATTTTTATTTTGCTAACCTCATGTCAGAATAACATCTAATAAAAATTTCCAAGAATCCTTCTGTAGGGGTTGTTGCTTCATGTTGTACCATATATATTTGTGTGCTAATACTTGCTTTCTAGCTACTTGTTTAAAGCCTTCCCATGATAGTGTGGCTCTGCTTTTCCAATTCAAGGTAATGTAATATTTTATTAACATAAAAATTGTTATAAAAAGATGTGTATGTTCTTTTCTAAAACCTGTTGGGGGAGTATGTAAAAGAGCAAATTTCCATGATAAAGTTGTTTTTCCATACCCCATTTTTTCTAATCTGACCCTTAAGGCACACTGAAGCTTGTATGCGCATTTACAGCTCCAAAGGGTATGACTATGCATTTTTGGCGTTTAACTTCAGGCCATGGCTCTGGCACCAGTTATCTGTTTCTGTGAGGCCCTTCTGGAGGATATCTGTGTCAGATGTGTTTTCGACTATGGCCCAGTTTGCAGTCATCTGCAAACTTTGTCAGCCATAACCCTCCTGTGTTTGCTTGTACTTCAGAAAAGTAGATGCCGAACAAGAGTGGACCCAGGACTGAGCCTGTGGGACACCACTTGTGACAGGCTTTGAGTCTGACATGGCTCCAGCAACTCTGACCCTGTGGGTTCTGTCACTTAGCCAGTTTGCAACCCATCTTGTGATGTATGGGTTTACATTCAAGCTGATGAGTTTTTCGATGATACCTGAGTGGGGTATTGTGTGAAGGCCTTTGCCAGGTCGAGGTAGGCTGTATGGACTGCCTTTCCCTCATCAATGGCCTTGGTGACTGTCTCAAAAAGTCAACCAAGTTTAAGAGGCAGGATCTGCCTTTGACAAAGCCAAACTGGGTTGGATCCAAAGTCTGCAAGTTCCCTATGTCTTTATTTATGAGTTCCATTATGATCCTCTCCATGGCTTTGCAGATAAGGCTTGTCAAGCTAATGGGGCGGTAATTTCCAGGGTCTGTGGAGGCACCGCCCTTATGAAGTGGGACCACAGTCGCCGCGCCACTCCTTGGAGTACGTATCCTGAGATGAGGCTAAGATTAAACAGCTGTCCTAACTGTGGGTTTAATTCCTCGTTGAGTTCATGAAGCACACAGCCGGGGACACCATCCGGTCCCATGGATGCTGTGTTTTGCCTTAGTGAGGGCAGTTCTCACCTGGGGCGTTGGAGATGTTTGGGGGCTACAATCCTCTGGAATAGATATCTCTCCTTTTGGGGAGGGGAGAAGTTTGCACTGAACCTGTCAGCCAGTATGTTAGCAATGTGTGTAGGTTCAGTAATTTTCACATCATTTTGAACTAATTCTGAGCATATCTGGGAGTTTCCTCCTAGGTTTCTAACATAGCTAAAGAAGGCCTTATGATTGTCTTTAGAGTCCTTGGCGATTTTTCTCTCAAAATTTGCCTTGGATGATTTTATGAGAGCTCTTAGTTTTTACTTATAATGATCAAAGGTGTCTTACCTTTCAAGGATTTTGCTCTATCTTGTAGTAGCTTCCTCCTTTTGTTGTAGAGCTTGTTTATGGCTGGGGTCCACCAGACTGGATGCTTGCCTTTGGTACAGAGAGTCTTAGTTTTGTTTGGGATTGCCTGATCCATGCAGTCCTATAGGTGCTGGTAGAAGGCATTTGTAAGTGATTCTGCGGTTTGAGTAATGTTTACCACTGGCTCAGGGGCCTTAAAGGAGACCACACTAGTTTTTAGAAGTGTGAAATCGGCTTTTGAGAAGTTTTTCACTGTGGTCTTTTTGTTTCAGGTGGGGCGGGATGAGGACCTCCAGCGAGATTAGTTTATGATCTGATCTCACCAGTGAGGGTATACTTCTGGTGTTGAACATTTTGATCCCATGTTTGTGATGATGAGATCAAGTATGTTTTCTCCTCTTGTGGGGATGGTGACTAGTTGTTCCATGGCAATTGAGTTTATGAACTCCAGGAATCTTTGGGTTAGAGTGTTCGGGCTTGAGTAGTGTTCCCAGTCTATATTAGGGTAGTTGAAGTCACCTAGTATGATGGTGTTTGGAGATACATTTATCCCCTCCAATGTTTTCAGGAAGGCCATGTGAGGTTCCTGAGTTTGAGAGGGTGGCCTGTAACATGCTACAAATTGCAGAGCAGTCTTGCCTATGGTTAATTGCACCTGGATGGTCTCCGATGCATCGTGCGTTGCCACCAACCTTGAGGTGTGGGTGTCCTTTATGAATATGGACACCCCTCCTTTCTTGGTGTTGTCCGGATTTTGGGGCCGGAGCATGATATGAGGTGAAACCTGTTAGTGCTGGGGTGCTCTCAGGAGCCTTGAACCAGGTTTCTGTCACAGCATAGACATCGATGTTCTCCATATTGAGAAGGGCCTCGAGTGCGTGCATCTTGAGATTGAGACTTCTGGCATTGAGCAGCATTACCCTTAGTTTTTTTCCTTTTTGGTGTTCTAGGGTGGTAGGTTTAGAATTTGAGCCTTGCCTAAAAAATGCACTATGGGGGTGGCAAGAGCCTTTGCCAATATCTGGAAGCCCAGGGGTGACAGGTGCAAGCCGTCCCTTGCGAAGCAGCGTAGCTTGTCCAGCATGTCATCCCAGGCAGACAGACATTGGATCCCCTTTGAATGACACCAGAATTTAAGCCAATTATTAAAGCTGATCATCTTATCACTGTATTGTGGCATCATTCTAGGTGAAGGTAGGATACTGCTCAAGGTCAGGGTCATACCTGCCTGGGCTACATAATCAGAGAGCTCCTTGATGTCCCTTTTCATGTAGTCCAAGGAGGTATGTCTCAGGTCGTTGACACCAGCGTGGACAATGACTGAGTCGTACTTGTACCTACTGTTGAGAGACCTGAGTGCTTGCGTTATGTGGCGGATTCTAGCACCCGACAGGCAGCTTACTGTGACCTTCTCCTTACTCAGTCTGGTGGCGGGACGTCAGTGTGTCTGACTATGGAATCACCAATGACAAGTGTGTCTGGCATTTTGTTTGGCCTTAAGGGCTGTGACTGTTTGACACTCTGACTGTGTGGTCTATGTGTTGCATGTGTTGGGTCGTGAGGTGGTAGTTGTTTGGGTGTCTGCTTTGGTGGCCTCTGCTGTTTTGGTAAATTTTTGATCAGAGCCTCCGAGTATGTCTTTGTGTGAGTATGTGTATGATTTGAAGTTGTGATGGTACCATGTGTGACTGGGTATGTATTGTGTGTGGTTACCTTCTCCTCCTGTCTGGTCTTGCCAGTCCTATGTTGAGAGAGCTCAGCCTCCAGTTTGGCGTATAGTTGCATCTCGCATGTATTTGTGTTTTGTGGGAGAAGGAGAGGATTGTCTGTGTACATGAGGCAATTGTAACAGTGCCTCAATATTCCCAGGTTCACCAGTTGAGCTGGAGAGGACACTAGCAACTGATCCCTCAACATACTAGAAGTAGTAGATAAAGAGACTTTCAAAGGACTCCGGGGGAAGTGGGTTTTAGGCTGGTGGGGTACTATCTATAATAAGAGTGCTTTATCAAGGTGCAAGTACTGTAGGAGTAAGTGCTAGGCTTTACAGATAGAGAATAGTCTACTTGGGAATCAAGTAGAGATGAACTTTTCAGTTATAGGATATGCTGGTTAGATCAGCAGTACAGCTCGAGGAAGGTAGTTCTAAGGAAAATTTGAAGAGTGGAATTTAGATGTCGAATAGTTTAACCTTGTTTAACCGCTGCTCTTGTGTGCAACAGTGGCAACTCCACGCAGCGTTTAGCGTGTTTTATAGCAGGGGCTGAAGGGAGCTAGGAATTGGCCCAAAGCGACCAATGGACTACTAGTTTCTGGCTGAAACTTCACCAAATCGGACAAAAGGCCGCTCAGTGCTTCCCACTCCCACTGGTAAGCAAAGAAACTTCCTCCTTCCTAATAAGGCAATGGATCAGTAACAGGAACTAAAAACAAAGCCCAGGGATCAGCAACTCTGAAACTGGACTACTCTAGTTCAGTAAGGCGGAAAACAAGAGATTTTTGTTTTATTACAGAGATAAGGAAAAAAACAGACAGTAAATGCTATAAATGCTGTAAATCGCTAGCGCACTTTAGTGTGTAGCCTACAGAAACAATTTGCAACAATTAGTAACTTAAAGTGCAATAAACAGTGTAAAATGCAGAAATCACTTAAAGTAGCAGTAGAACAGGCGAAATGCAGTCGCTAGCTTAATAACAGTGGAAAGCCACAAAAAATACTTATATCTGGTAGAAAGTCACTCTTTAGCTCTCTGCTGCTTGGATCACTCTGCAGGCCACCAGGAGGATCTGTGCTGAGTTGGTACAAGCTGGAAAATGCGTGTTTAGCGTGTTTTATAGCAGGGGCTGAAAGGAGCTAGAATTGGCCCAAAGCGACCAATGGACTACTAGTTTCTGGCTGAAACTTCACCAATTCAGACAAAAGGCTGCTCAGTGCTTCCCACTCCCACTGGTAAGCAAAGAAACTTCCCTCCTTCCTAATAAGGCAATGGATCAGTAACAGGAACTAAAACAAAGCACAGGGATCAGCAACTCTGAAAATGGACTACTCTAGTTCAGTAAGGTGGGAAAACAAGAGATTTTTTTTTTTTTACAGAGACAAGGAAAAAACAGACAGTAAATGCTATAAATGCTTTTAGCGGCTAGCACACTTGAGTGTGTTAGCCTACAGGTAAAATTAAGCAACAAATAACTTTTTAACAGTGCAAAACAGTTAATCAACACAAACAGTTTAAATAGAATGCAGAGCTGTATAAACAGGCTAAGATGCAGTAAGCTAAGCAGTAAATAATCAAAAAGCCAGAAAAAATACTTAAATCAGTTATAGCAAATACAGTTATAACAAATGCTCTGAAATATACTGTATTTTTCCAATATGTTTGAGAAGGACAGTCAGAACACAAGAAGGTTCAGGCGAAAAAGAAAAAAAAGTTTTGTTTTACTTTTTGAAAAGGGAAAAAGGAGGAACAGAAGGCCTTATCAAATGTTCTCTCTGTATTAAGAAGAATGAGCTAATGACACTAGACTGGGAGGTGTGTCACAGTAGGGGCGGGCAACTGCAAAGCCACCAAGTATAAGAGCAAGACACCAACAGGGAGGGAGGGTGAGACAAAATAGCCTAAGAAAGCACTACAGAGTCAAATGACAGTTTTTAAACAGATAAGGATTTGTGAAGATTCTGAATAGACAAAGTGCTTTATATATATTAAATTATAAAAACAGTAATCTGTAAAAATAATCAAAAGATACTTATATTTTGTAGCTCAGTTGCGGTCAAACAACTTCTCCAATATATTGAATATTTGCCGAATAACACTATTATTATATTATATATGGTTGCTATGTTTTTGTACACTCCTTACTTATTTTTGCTGAGAGGGATATACATTTGTTGAATTTGATTTAATTAGATCAAATTTGTATTTTGTTCTTATATGAATGTAATATACACCTTGGTTACTATGTGGTTATGTAAACATTTTTTACATTATATTTTTTTTATATATATGTTAGATATCTTATTAGAAATAATTTAGGTTTAATTAGTAATATGCGATAGCAGTTTGTATATACTTTGACATTAATTTTGGTGTTGGACCATATCATTGTTTGCTATTGGTTGGTGTCATGTATAAATAATCATGAGTTTGATTACGAAATTATATGTTATTTTCACTGAAGAAGGCTGCCAAGCCGAAACCGGTTTGAAACTTTACCTATTTTCCAGGGCAATTCTTGTTCTGTATTTATCTTCTATGTAATAAAAGTATTTAGACTGTCTATGCTGGCCTCCTGTGTTTGCATATAGCAAGAAACCTGTTTTCAAGTTGAGACAGTTTAAACACTGAATGAATTCAACCTACCTTAATAACACACACACATACATATATTTCAGTTTGATAACCGGAGAAGTCCACTGGGCCAAGTGGAGGCCCGGGGAGAACAGCTCCAATGAACAATATAAGACAAACCAAAGTTATACAATTGTAGTTTTTATAGACTTGAGAAATACAGCTTAATACAAATGAGAAAAATTAAACTTATGACAGGAAATGCAGAAAATGAGATATAGGTGGTGGTGCAGGATATACATAGTTAGATACAGTTCGATATAGAGCATCTAGGTAGGATTATACTAGTTGCAATAGGAGACTGTCCAGTGTGGGTTTAATGGCATCAAGTAGTAGGTGAGCAAAGGTGTGAGGAGTATGTGTAATGGGGTGGAGGGGTAGTTATGTTGGATAGTGGCATTGGCATGCCCATTTTAAAGATAGGTGTGAGAACAAGAGAGATTTGAAGTTATTCTGATTTGATGTATTGTGAAGGGGTGGTGGGATTTCCATTGTTTAGATAAAGAGCAGGATAGCAGGAGGTGGCCAGGGGTCATGAGGGTTTGTAGATTTGTAAGAGGTGTTGGTTTTCTAATCTAAGTGAGCGGTTAGGAATGTAGGGGGTTAAGGTGGTAAAGAGAGAGGGGCAGCTGGAGGGTTTAAAGATGAGCTCGTGGGCAGTGGTGAGTTTAAGGAAGGTGAGGTAATTGGGCAGTTCAAGCCATTGTAGAGTATGGAGAGAGTGGCAATGGTGGGAAGAGTCTTTTGAATTGGTAGCGAATTTGTTTATTCATAGGTTCATAGGTTCATACTAGGCTATCTGCCCGAGGGCATTTACAAGCCTAGCCCATCGTTTTGTGGCTTACGCCACCCCTTTAGTATGGGGAACTATACCCATTATTTTGCTGTGCCTCTGTCGAGCAGTGACACTGAGGTAATTCCTGGGGTATATCTGCGATCTCCCATCCATTGGTCAAGATTTCTCTTGAACAAGGCCAGCAGTGCTCTGCCTCACATATACCGGGATTTTGTTCCACAGCATAGGGAGTCTTTGGGTGATGAATCTATCCCTCCAGCACGTCCTATTAATAGCCGTGTCGAGGTTTAAGTCTCCGCCCTTGTGGCTCTGATGGATCTAGATTTTTGAGGTGAAGCATATTCATCAAATCTGGGTTTGACATGGCCTTGTATGTTAGGCAAAGGTCACCTCTGAGCAATGTGGCGACTGAATAGAGCTGGAGTTCTTTCAGTCGGGCAGCATAGGACAGATTTTGAGACCCTTTATCCTTTTGGTGAGGAACTTTTGTGGCCTCTCCAGCTGCTGCAAGTGTCGGGTCAGATACATTCGAATGGGGCATTGTACTCAATCATTGGTCTGATGAGTGATGAGTAAAGGGAGACTATGACCTCCCTTGATCTAGATGAGAATCCCTTCATGATAAGGTGGGCAATGTAGAAGGTCTTCCTAACTACTTTAGCTACATGGGTGTCGAATGACAGACTACTATCAACCTGGGTCCCCAGGTCCCTGATAACTTCTTCTGTGCTCAGTGGATTGCCACCTATTTGGTAGCTAGGGGTAACCTTGTTTTTCCCGAAGGGTATGACTATGCATTTTTGACATTTAACTTTAGGCCATGGCTCTGGCACCAGTTATCCGTTTCTGTGAGACCCTTCTGAAGGATATCTGTGTCAGATGTGTTTTCTACTATGGCCTAGTTTGCAGTCATCTGCAAACTTTGTCAGCCATAACCCTCCTGTGTTTGCTTGTACTTGGAAAAGTAGATGCCAAACAAGAGTGGGCCCAGGACTGAGCCCTGTGGGACACCACTTGTGACAGGCTTTGAGTCTGACATGGCGCCAGCAACTCTGACCCTGTGGGTTCTGTCACTCAGCCAGTTTGCAACCCATCTTGTGATGTATGGGTTAACATTTAAGCTGATGAGTTTTTCAATGATACCCGAGTGGGGTATTGTATCGAAGGCCTCGCCAGATCGAGGTAGGCTGTATGGACTGCCTTTCCCTCATCAATGGCTTTGGTGACTGTTTCGAAAAAGTCAACCAAGTTTAAAAGGCATGATCTGCCTTTGACAAAGCCAAACTGGGTTGGATCCAAAGTCTGCAAATTCCTATGTCTTTATTTATGAGGTCCATTATGATCCTCTCCATGGCTTTGCAGATAAGGCTTGTCAAGCTAATGGGCGGTAATTTCCAGGGTCGGTGGAGGCACCGCCTTTGTGAAGTGGTACCACAGTTGCAGTCGCCACTCCTGGGTACGTATCCAGAGGTAAGACTTTGATTAAACAGCTGTCCTAGCTGTGGGTTTAATTCATCATTGAGTTCGTGGAGCACACAGCCGGGGACACCATCAGGTCCCATGGATGCTGTGTTTTTGCTTTGGAGAGAGCAGTTCTCACTTGGGCGTTGGAGATGTTTGGGGGGCTGCAATCGTTTGGTATAGATATCTCTCCTTTTGGGGGGGAGGGGAGAAGTTTGCACTGAACCTGTCAGCCAGTATGTTGGCAATGTCTGTAGGATCAGTAATCTTCACATCATTTTGAACTAGTTCTGAGCATATCTGGGAGTTTCCTCCCAGGTTTCTAACATAGCTAAAGAAGGCCTTATGATTGTCTTTTGAGTCTTTAGCTATTTTTCTCTCAAAATTTGCTTTGGATGATTTTATGAGAGCTCTTAGTTTTTATTTATTTATTTATTTATTTTATTGTAGCAGGATTCGAGTTTAGATTCCAGGCCAAGTTGGAGGTTGATAAGTAGGGGAGTGTTGTACATAAGAGACGGGAGAAGGTAGGAGGATGCTAGGTTTTTTTCTGGTGGAGGGGGTGAGGTAGCGGTTGGGTCTGTACAGGAGCCCTAGCTTTTGGTGGATTTTTTCGATGGTGGTTTAGATATGAGTGTCAGACTTTAGATGTTCACCAGTGATGACACCAAGCAGTTTAGTGTTTGATACAATTTCATTGAGGATGTTATTCTGACTGAATATGGAGAATGAGTTTTTGTTGATTTGGGAGTTTCTAGAGGGGGAAAAGATCATTAATTTAGTTTTATTAGCGTTTAGGGTTAGATGATTGTTTTGCATCCAGGTTTCTGTTTTAGAGAAAGCTGCTTGAGTTAGTAGAAGTAGGTCAGAGGGGAAGTATGCTGAGGAGATGATTGTTGAATCATCAACATACTGGATTAGTGAGGAGTCAGGGATGGTGTGGTAGAAGTTATTGATAAATATGTTGAAGCATAAAGGACATAGAACAGAACCTTGAGACACCCCAGTGGGGGTGTGAAGGAAGGGAGAGGTAGTGATTTCCACTGGATGGCTTGTTGACACTCGGAAAGGTAGCTAGAGAACTAGGCTATGGTTGAAGAAGAGTGATTAAAAGAGGAGAGTTCGGATAGGAGTAGAGGGTGGGAGGCAGTGACAAAAGCCTTGGATAGGTCAAGGAACAGGGAAGATACAGTTTGGCAGAGTCACATCCTTGGTTGATGGTCTCGAGAAAGGACAGGAGGGCAGTCATGGTACTGTGGCCTGGGCGGAAGCCGTGTTGAGTGGGGGTGAGGAGGTTGTTGTGTGTTAGATATAGCATCAGTTGTGTGTGAATGGATATATTTCTCCAGGATTTTAGACAGTGGGGAAAGGATGGCAACTGGCCTAAAGTTGGTGGTGTCAGCATATTTGCCTCCTTTATGAAGACGGATGAGGTAAGCATGACGCCAGATAGATGGGACATGTGCTTCCTGGATGGATCCGTTTATTAAGATGGGAATGGGAAAGGCAATGCTGGGAAGCAGGTAGTTTGAGGAATGCAGATGGAAGATTGTCAGGTGCGTTGCGGCTTGGTTTTAGTTGGAGGAGAAGTTTTTTTATTGTACTTGTGGGGATGAGTTTTAGGCTGAATGGGGAGGTGGGAGGTATGTTATCGGAGGGTTGTGGGGGCAGGTGAGGTTGGGGGGTGTGAGGGAATGAAGAGGACAATTTAGCTAAACAGTCAACAAAGAAGGAGTTGAATTGAGATGCAGTTTTAAGATCGGTTAAATTTGGGTTAGGACAGGGGTTATCTTTGTTACCTGAGTGGAGGAGGGAGGAGATTGTGTCCCAGAATATTTTTTAGGGTTCATTGAGTGTTCAGATTGAAATTTGGAGTAGTATGCTTTACCATCTCTAGTTATTAATTTTTTTATGGAGTTTCGGAGTTGTTTGAATTCAAGTAAGAAGTTAGGTTGTTTGTTTTTTTTTGGTATTTTTTCCATGTTTTGTCTCTCTGGAGCATGGTAAGTTTGGTATCTTTTGACAGACAGGGGGAGGCTTTGGACTTGATGCATTTGGTTCTAAGAGGAGCATGATTGTTGAGTAGATTTAAGAATGTAGTATTGAAGTAGGTGATGGTATTATCAAGGGACATGGTTCTTAGGGGAGACCAGTCAGTGAGTTTTAGACATTCGGAAAAAGTTTGTGGGTTGAAGTAGGAGAGGTTGTGGGTTTGAATGTAGTGATGTTGCCTATGAAGAGGAGAGGGGTGACGGTCGGCGAAAGCAGGCAAGTGGTCACTGAGTGGGTCTGGAATGATTCCAGAATTATAGATTAGGTTGGGATGGGATGTTAAGATCCAGTCAATGATGGTACCAGAGGCCCCATCTTTGTTTGACCTGGTAGAAGAATTTATTGGTTGGGTGAAGTTGAAGAGAGTGACTGTGTGTAGGGGGGTTGTGAATTTATTGTGGCCCAGTTAATGTTTTGTTACCTAGGATATAAGTTTCATTTTTAGTGTTGGAGGAAAACCAAGAGAGAATATCTTCTAGTACTGGGATGTTATTGCCTTAGGGTATATAGAGGGTGGCTAAGAATATTGATTTGTGATTGTTTATTTTTAGTAGAGATATGGTTAATTCAGGGTTGCAAAGTTAGGGGTATGTTTGCTGTATGGGATGATGATGTAGTAGGATGGGTAGATAATAGCTACTCCTCCACCTTTTCTGTTAAGTATGTCACTGCAAATCATTTGGTAGCCAGGTGGAAGAATTGTCCTTAGTGAAGGGTTTAAGCCAGGTTTCTGAGATGGCTGTTATGTCAGGGTGGTTGTGGGAAAGCCAGGCATGGAGGTCGGGGATTTTATTTCTGAGCCTTTGGAGACTGAATGTGGTGAGGCGAATGGATTTGGGAGTTAGAGGCTGGTGTAGTAAAAGGGGTACCGGGGTTGGGATGAATGTCGCCGAAAAGTAAGAGGGATATTTGGTGAAGGATGAGTTTAAGGTAGTTTTGTGTAAATGGAGTTGTTCAAGCTTTGGAATTGGTAGGACTTTTTGGGGTTTCGTTGAGGGTGTGTGTTATATGATGGTGGAATAGGTAGGATTTTGTAGGTAAATAGTAGGGTTGGGTATTAAGAGTAGAGCTGGTGTGTTATGTTGGTGAAAGGTGGAGTGTCAGTATGTTGGACTGTAGCTGTGGAATGTAAAGGTGAGGTATAGTTGGGTTTAGGGAGTTGTGAGAGATAAATAAGGTAAATGAGAGAGGTTAATAGGGTAGTAATGTGTAGCAGAGGTGATGAGGGAGGGGTCATTGTTTGGGTTAGGTGGGGAGTATAAGAGATAAATGAGTGTGGTGAGTGGAGTGAAGTGTTAATTTAGAGATGGGGAAGGTGGGTGGAGTTGTGAGAGGTATAAATGTACAGGTAGTGGGGGCGGGTGGAAATTAGGGGTAGGGGAGTGGAGTGAGCCCGCAGGCGAACGGAGCTGTTGGAGCCTTAGCAGAGGTAAGTGAAAAACTATCTGTAATAATTTATTATTTGGTTGCTTATTCGTATATTATTTATATATTTATTTATTTGGCTGCTTTCTGTTTTAACTCATATATATATATATATATATATATATATATATATATATATATATATATAATATTATATATCATTTATTATATAATTTGTGTTACCTATGAAATTTGTTTACTACACTTGAAAACAAATACAGAGTACAGGTTGTGAATCTATTTCTGCCTGTGTTTAAGAGGTTGGGGACGATTGTGAGGCAGTACACTACCAGGGATACCATGCTTATGAAAAGAGACATAAAGGAGCTCTCTGAGCATGTAGCCCAGGCCGGTATGACCCTGACCTTGAGTAGCATCTTACCCTCACCAAGAATGATGCCACAATATGAAGACAAGATGATCAATTTCAACAACTGGCTTTAGTATTGGTGTCATTCAAAGGGGATCCAATGCCTGTCAGCCTGGGATGACATGCTCGACAAGCCATGATGCTTCGCTAGGGATGGCTTGCCTGTCACCCCTGGGCTTTCGGATATTGGTAAAGGCTCTTGCTACCCCCATAGTGCCTTTTTTAGGCAAGGCTCAAAAGACAAACCCACCTCCATAGGTATCACAAGAGATAAGAAACTAAGAGTAATGCTACTCAACGCCAGAAGTCTAAACCTCAAGATGCATGCACTCGAAACTCTCCTTAGCATGGAGAACATCGATATCTGTGCAGTAACAGAAACCTGGTTCAAGGCTCCCGAGAGCACCCCAGCACTACCAGGTTATACCTCATACCATGCTTTTCGGCACCAAAACTTGGACCGAACAAGAAAAGGAGGGAGTATCAATATTCATCAAAGATACCCACACCTCCAGGTTGGTGGCACAGCACGAAGCATCAGAGACTATCCATGTGCAACTAACAGTGGGTAAAACTGCCTTCCAGTTTATAGCCTGCTACAGACCACCCTCCCAAACCCAGGAACCCCACTCGGCCTTCCTGAGAACACTGGAAAATATGAAGGTCTCTCCAAACACCATTATATTGGGTGACTTCAACTACCCAAACATAGACTGGGAGCATTACTCTAGCTTCAACACCCTAGCTCAAAGGTTCCTAGAATTTATAAACTCAAATGCTATGGAACAACTTGTTACCACTCCCACAAGAGGGGAAAACATACTGGACCTGATCATCACCAACATGGGGACTCTATGCTCCAGACCAGAAGTGTATCCCTCACTGGTAAGATCAGACCATAAACTAATCTCACTGGATATTCGCATCCCAACCCCACCCCCTGCCCAGAAAACCACAGTGAAAAACTTCTCTAAAGCAAATTTCACACTCCTCAAAACCGAGGTGGAATCCTTCAAAGCCCGGGCCTGTGGAAAATCTGCCCAGACCGCAGAACCCTTTATAAACGCATTCTATGAACACCTTCAGGAATGCATAGCTCATGCAATCCCAAATAAAACCAAGACCCAATCCTCCAAAGGTAGACGTCCTGTCTGGTGGACCCCAGCCATAAACAAATTATACAATAGAAGGAGGAAGCTACTACATGATAGAGCAAAACCCCAAAAAGGGAAGGCATCTCTGATCAGTGTTAGCAAAAAACTACGGGCACTCATAAAATCGTCTAAGGCCAGCTTGAGAGAAAAATTGCACAGGACACTAAGGATAATCACAAGGCTTTCTTTAGTTATGTTAGGAACCTGGGTGGGAATTCCCAGATATGCTCAGAATTAGTCCAAAATGACAAAATATACACGAACCCACAGACATTGCCAACATCCTAGCTGACAGGTTCAGTGCAAACCCCCTCCCCACCAAAGAGCAAATATCTATCCCAGCAGAATGCTGCCCCTGACATCTCAGATGCTCAGGTAAGAGCTGCCCTCTCCAAAGCAAAAACACAGCATCAATGGGACCAGACGGTGTCCCAGGCTGCATCCTACATGAACTCCAAGAAGAGCTAAACCCAAACATAAAACTACTGTTCAATCTCAGCCTTACCACAGGATATGTACCCAAAGAGTGGCGTACAGCAACAGTGGTCCCTCTCCACAAAGGTGGTGCCTCAACGGATCCTGGAAACTATCGCCCCATAAGCCTGACTAGCTTGGTCTGCAAAGCTATGGAAAGGATCATCATGGACCTCATAAATAAAGATATTGGGGACCTACAGACACTGGATCCTACCCAGTTCAGCTTTGTTAAGGGCAGATCCTGCCTCTTAAACCTGGTCGATTTCTTTGAAACAGTCACCAAGGCCATTGACGAGGGGAAGGTGGTCCACACAGCCTACCTGGACCTCGCAAAAGCCTTCAATACAATACCCCACTCGGGCATTATAGATAAGCTCACCAGCTTAAATATAAACCCCCATGTCACTAGATGGGTTACAAACTGGCTCAAGTACAGAACCCACATGGTTAGAATTGCTGGAGCCATGTCAGACTCCAAACCAGTTACAAGTGGCATCCCACAAGGTTCAGTCCTGGGACCTCTCCTGTTCGGTATATATTTCACGGAGGTACAGGCCAACACAGAAGGACTGTGGCTGACCAAGTTTGCAGATGATTGCAAACTGGGCGCTATAATCGACTCTCCAGCTGACACAAGCATCCTCCAAAAGGGCGTCATAGAAACAGACAACTGGTGCCAGAGCCATGGCCTCAAGCTAAATGCCAAAAAGTGTATAGTCATCCCCTTTGGCAAAAACAAAGTGCCCACAAATTACCACATAGGTGGTAATCCATTAAGTACGGAAGAAGTAATTAGGGACCTGGGGACCCAAGTTGATAGCAATCTCTCATTTGACAACCACGTGGCCAAAGTTGTTAGAAAAACATTTTATATAGCCCACCTAATCATGAAGGGATTCACATCTAGATCAGGAGAGGTCATCGTGCCTCTTTACTCATCCCTCATCAGGCCCATAATTGAGTACAATGCCCCTTTTGGGATGTACCTTACCAGACACCTGCAGCAACTGGAAAGACCCCAAAAGTACCTCACCAAGAGGATCAAAGGGCTCAAACAGATGCCATATGCTGCCCGGTTAAAGAAACTTCAGCTCTACTCAGTGGCATACCGCCTGCTCAGAGGCGATCTGTGCCTGACGTATAAAGCCATGTCCAACCCAGAATTAATGGACATGCTGCACCTCAGAAAATCCGAATCCCATCGAGCTACGTGCTCGAGAGACTTGAACCTCAGCACTGAAATAAATAGGACATGCTGGAGG